>NW_021319759.1:49463-91821 GCF_001605985.2 Dendrobium catenatum | reverse complement strand
ATGTGGACATTTTAAAGAATCTTTTGCCTAAATGTTTAGTTGATATCATTATGAGTATTCCCCTGAATGTGAACAGTTCTGATATTATTATTTGCTCTGCTTCCTCTAATGGTAAATTTCAAATGCGTAAACTTTGGGAGAAGTTTCGCTACCCTATGGAGAAATCTGTTAGATTTGCGGCCATTTGGCATAATTATTTTCCTATTACTTATTCTACTTTTGTGTGGAGATGTTTTAAAGGTTTTTTTACCTGTGCATAACCTTTTACAGAAGAAAGGTTTCTTTTTAACGTCCAAATGTTTATGTTGTTCTAATGTTGAAGATATTAATCATCTTTTTATTAATGGTCAGATTGCTAAGAAAGTGTGGTTTTATTTTATTCAAATGACTAGTAAAAATGTGGTTTCTATTCCGGATAACTTGTTTGAAATGGTGGATAGTTGGTTCATACCTACGAAAGGTCACATATTCAACCTTATTCCGATCCTTATTTTGTGGTATATTTGGAAAGAACGTAATGAGGCTAAACATGACAATATTATGATGGATGAGACTCGTATTATTGATAATGTCAAAAGAAAAATTGCGCATCTTTATACCTGTAAGGTTATTACCTATAAAGCGTTTTATAAATGTAGGAATATTGGTGTTAATTTGGGTATTCAGCTGGAGTTAGATAATTCTGTTTATTTTGATTCTGTTGTTTACTCGATTAAGCCTCAACACCCGTTTGTGAAAATAAACACAGATGGATCGGTTGGTTTGGTGAATGCTGGAGCGGGTGGGCTTATACGTGACTCTAATGGGGATCTTTTAGCTGCTTTTGCTGCGCCTGTGCAGCAGCTGGATGTCTTCTGGGCCGAACTTAATGCATTGTTTCTTGGTCTCCAGCTTTGTTTAAAATCGGGTTTTTATTCTGTTTGGATTGAAGTTGATTCTAAGCTTGTTGTTTCTAGTATCACTAAGAATTATAATGGTAATGCGCAGAATTTCTATATTATGAGAAATATTAGGAACTTACTGTATTTAATGAATTTTAAGATCTCGCATATTTTTAGGGAAGGTAATGTTTGTGCTGATTGGTTAGCTAATAAGGGTTCTCACCTTGTGGGGTATGAGGAAATTGATATTTCTAATCTTGATCTCTCTTTCAGAGGTATGTTGTTGGTGGATAAAGTTTCTTTGCCTTATATTCGACATGGGTGATTCTGGTTCTCTTGGTGTTTTGATTGTTTTGTGTGTTCCTTTGTCTAGTGTTTCTGTTTCTGAGTCGTTCGTGATGGGTATTGGCGTCAGAACTGTTGTTTTTGGGTTCTGTTTCAGCTTGTTCTTTAAGTGCTAGATGACTGGGGGGAACTGGAAAGGTTTAATTGGGTATCTTCAGTTGTGGTTGCCTGGCAGGATGGATATGAACGGGTTTTTTTATTTGATGCTTTCGTATAATTCTGTTGGTTCCACTGAAAAGATTGTAGGCAATTGGTTTTTGTATTACATTGGGAATACTGGCTTCGTGGGTTCGCGGAAAGGTAATTATTTTTCTTGTTTTGTTTTTGGTGATTATGAGAATCTGATACTTTTATTGAGGAAGATATGCAGATTTTGCAATTGGATTTGCTTTCTCTACAAGGTATGTTTTTTTGTTACTTTTCTTTCCTCTATGGTTTTTTTTTTGTCAAGTTTTGCAGGAAAGCGATGCTGAAAGCTTTTAAGATTATCTGGACTTTCCTTTTTTGGGTGTTGTTTACTCACAGCCCGGGCTTAGCTCTATATTATTTTTGTAATAGTGGGAAGAGGATCCTCCGGCTCGTAGGTTTTTTGGTTTTTTCTTTTGATATTGTAGCTCTTTTGAGCAGTAGGGAGCTAGAGGAACCTCCTAAGGACTCTGTAACCGTTTTTTGTATCAACGCGTAGGCTCCTTTGTGGGTTTTAACAAAAAAAAAAAAAAACTTCTTTCATTATAATGAATGTGATGATATATATTACCGTATTTCCATATATAGATGTTGATGATAATGAAATTTGTTTATTTTTTTATATTTATCTATGATTAAGTTATTTTTCTATTTTGTACTCAATTTATTATATACTTGTTCGAGAGCTCTACTCCAATGGGTTATTGCTTTTGTTCTAACAAAAGAAAAAAAAATATTACTAAAGTTAAAATACAAATGTAAGAATCTTAATCATAAAGTAAAAGAGATACAATAAATTAAAATAAATTATAAAATATATATCAAAAGAGAAGAACCTAGTAAAAAATATAACAAAAAATTAATTGTAGTTAGTTTTTCTGTTTTTGTTATGATAGATTACTATTATCTAAGAAGCTAACTGGAGCAATAATGAAATTTGGGGTCTTCTAGTAACATTCCTCCTTACCTCTCCTTCATCGATTGGATAAAGTTATATTGAAATAAATAGTAGAGATTTAGTGGCCATCTTTAGGTTTGATATTATCACAAATGAAATTATGATTTTCTTAATTAGTTCCTAAGACAAATGATTATTAATAAGGCTATATTGAGCTCTAAGCATCAAAGGTGGCTAATGAATTGTTATTGAGATTATCAAAATAAACATGACTTTGAGCTTTTTAATTAATCACGCATTCCCATTTGAACTCTCTTACCACAATTAAGAGCATACATATTTGACATCTTCATTCTTTTCTCAATGGGATATTTATTTGGAAATCATCAACGAATGGACTCAACTATTTCTTTAGTATTAAGGCCCTCAATTATTAGAATCCTTATGAAAATTGATATTTCTTAGCTTTTCAAAGGTCATTTTATTTGATTTTAAGGAGAGATTTTTGGTAAAAATTTCTATTTGAGAGGAAATAAAGATTTTTTCTCTTTAAATGTTAGTTGATTTGGCATGACAATCAAATTTATAGAAAATATTTTGCATCCATCCTAAACAATCAAATAATATTATCCCTTAAGATGATTCATCAATACAGATAGATTTTTTTTTTGGTTAAAACCCATAATGGGGCCTACACGTTAATATAAAAGCAAATTACAAGGTCCTTAAAAGGAACCTCCAGCTCACTAAAGCTTAGAAGAGCTACAAAATAAAATAAAATAAAACTTAAGAGCTGGTGTTTCCTTATACTAAGATTTATAAAAATTCTTAAGAACATTCTAGGGCTGCAAGGAGACAGCACCCAAAAAAAGAAGAGCAAAAGATAATCAGGTAGCACGAACTTCCTGCAAAAAATATGGGTCGACCCATTTCTACCAAAAAAAGTCATGAACAGACGACGACCCAACAAAATCAAAACTCCAGCCAATAGATCTACAAAAAAGAACCTACAATACAAGCGCATAAAGTTGCAAATAGATTGAAACCAGTAAAAAATAGGATATAAAATCATACAGTTGTTGTTACAGAAAATGTTCAAAATAACAAACCAAAAAATAGACCAACTGCCAATAGCCGTAGAGACAAGGTAAGCCTGGATGATAAAAAAAATGATCAGCATACTCTCAAACTTACAATAAAACCCTCATATGATCAGGGTAGATAACAACAAACCACTCGACCTTGCAGTACTCAGGGCTTAAACTGGGAACATAGAAACTCAGATCAATATCCAAAAGGCAACTACAATAAACAGGAAGCAACAAAACATTAGGTAATGCTGAGTAATAGAGTGGCAATTAATACCCCTACAAACACGACAATTAAGCTTCCAGTTATTACCAGAACACCCCAACCTCCTAACACTAGTAAAGATCGATACCAGGATAACACCAAACTGCATCCCAGGCACCCCAGATCCACAAACCAACCAATGGTATACCACAGCCACAGAACACAATAAATAGGATGTATAGCCACATTGAGATCCCACCAGCAATAATTAAATAAATCCATGACCAACCACACCCAGCAATACCAGCACGGATCCAACAGTTTCCACATATTCCACCACCGATAAGAAGAAACAATGCAAATAAAAAAGATAACAATGGGAGGCCTACCAGGCATGAAACCAAATGAACATTGAGGCACCTTTATCCACATCTCAATTAATTATTAATCATTCTAAGAACCATAGAGATGAAGAACTCAATATCTAGAATGATTTAAATCTTGTCATTCAAAGTATTCAACATAATTTTTAACATTAGAATACGAGCTATGTTCATATGGTTGATTTAATTTCTACTATGATTATTGTTGATTATTCACCCTATTTTCTTTATTTAATTATTACCTAGCCAAAAAAGACTGGCTAGGTAAAGAGTGGGACTTTTCTGAAGTTCATATGTCCTTCGTAGTCTTTGCAGCCTAGGGTTTGCACTAGAGATCTAGAACTTTTACATATACCTTAAGGTTTATAAGTCTCACTCATAGTCTTAGTAGCAATCTCCTCAACTAAATAACCAAGAAACAAATTTATGCCTGTCGAAAATGTATTTCCAGGAATGATTTAGTGATAGTTCATTTTTAAATTTATGCCTGTTCAGAATATATAAAGTTAATCACACTGATAGAACAGTCCAAAATGCTTTTGGCATGATCAAATTTCTATTCTTATTTTAATACTGACAAAATATTTGACACATTTCCTTGATATTGCAGTAATGTGATTCCCTCAGACAAAATCCTTCAATCAATTCAGACAGAATACAAATTTTCTTTTCACAACTCTTCCTTCAAATTTAAGTTACCTTAATATTTTTAATACCAAGCAACGTAGCTGCTTTGCAGCTTCTGTTTCTGCTTCGAAGAAGAGTTCAATTTTTGTTTGGCACTATTGTTATAAACATCTCATGTAAACGCGGCCTCCTATTTATATAAAAAGTTTGAACTTTCCATATTAGCCCTTTATATAATTGACCAAAATACTAAAAAGAATTCTCCATTAAAATATTCATAAGAAATAACTCATCATTATTTAAGATAACTTGAGATATAGATTCTTCTTATATAAATTTCAATCAATGATAAGCTGATAGGGACATTAATACATATCATAATTAAAAAAAAATCATTATCGCCACTTTAATATAAACATGTTTATAAAAATTCCTCAAAACGACTTGCAATACCAAACAATGCATGCAAGTAGGCCGCTCTATTAAGAAGAGAAGTATCATAACTCCTCAAATGATTTTTATATTAGAATAAATTAACTGAGAGATACATATCCATAATAAAAAAATAGAAAGACATCTATTAAAAAATAAAAAATAATTAAAATAATTCTGACTTCAACGCCTTTCATAATTTTCTTCTAATTTGTTTTTTTTAAGTTCCAAATTTATCTTCTGCAAATTTAATTTTTTTTAATTTACTTTAATTTTTTTATAAAAAAATCTCCTGCGAGAATATTCTATAAAAAAATTATTAAAATGAATCTTAAAATTATTAAAATTCTTTCAAAATGATATAAATTCTAATCTTGTAACAAATTTAATAATTTTAAACTTTATCCATACAAAAAATTATATGAGATATTGAAGATTCAATTTTTTTTCATTTGAGTCACAATTAGCTCATGTAATCAATCATATATATATATATATAATCCACCGCCCATCTCACCCATATAGCAGAAGCCAGAGAAGAGATTCCCCACTCTCCCCCATCCCCTTCTCCCCCTTCCTCCTCTCAAACTTTTCCTCTTCAGCTTCTCCTACCGTTCTCTCTCATCACTCCTCAACTTCCACACACACAACGAGGCCACATACAAGCCGCAAGCCTCTCTCTCTTCCCTACCATTCCACCGACCTCCTTTCCCTATGGATTCCTCCTCGAACCAACCCTCCCCAATAGAACAGTACCCTCTTTCCCATCCCAACAGTCCTACAAGCAGCGGCAGCAGCGGCGGCTCCAGAAAAGTCCGTAGAGGTAAAGGCGGTCCTGACAACTCCAAGTTCCGCTACCGCGGCGTTCGCCAACGCAGTTGGGGAAAATGGGTAGCTGAGATCCGAGAGCCGAGAAAACGCACGCGCAAATGGCTTGGAACTTTCTCTACGGCCGAAGAAGCTGCCCGCGCTTACGACCGCGCCGCTCTAATTCTGTACGGCCCCCGCGCTCAGCTAAATCTCCAACCCTCCTCTTCCAATAGCTCCACAGACGGTGCTAATGGCCGTAATTCCTCTTCTTCCTCTTCTAGCACCTCTTCATCAACCACTACGCTTCGGCCTCTTCTCCCCCGCCCAACTGGCTTCCCTCTCCCCATACTCCCATACTCCTACCCCACTATCCCATACCCTTATCCCACTCAACTCACCACCGGTGCCGCTGTAACTCCGCCGGTCGGAGTTACAAACATGGGATCTGAGGAAATGAACTCTCTTGTAGGTTCAATGAGCTCTGGACTGTCTATTTCTTTCCCGCCGGAGCCGCCTTCTGTGGAAGTGGGTTCGGCATCGATGGATATTCCAGCTACGCCGTCGATGGGAGGAGGGTGGGGTTATGAGGATTATTCTATGGCGAGTGCTTGTTTTTGGGATGATGCTGATCCTTTCTTGTTCGATTTTTGAGGTTTGAATGGGTTAGGGTTTTGATCTCAATATATATACATGCAGTGTTATTGTATGATGAGATCAAATGCTTTTGTTTTCTTGTTATAGATAGATATATTATTTTTTTTTCATTGATGAGAGGTTATTATATTACTGCTAGTTTTGGTTTTTCCACGGTGAAGAAGGTTCTGGTTGTGGTGCAATACTTTGCTTATGAAGAGGAGGAGGAGACCTTCAAAATGAAGATTTGCTGGTGGAGATATGGAGGGTTGATCAGAAGAATATGTAGAGGTTCGTTCATGAACTAAATTTTACTTTTATGGATTTCCTTTTGAAGAAATTTTTAAGCTGAACATACTGTTTATTTGCTAATTATGATGAGTGCTGATTGATTTCTAGGTATAATATAGTTTGTATCAACATCTCTTTCTCTCTTCTCCCTAACTCTTATGTTTCTCAATCTTGATATCTGAGATGAAGAAAAGAAAACGAAAATGAATGTCTTCAGAGAACTGTAGCTAATTAGCAGACTCGGCTTATCAACAATAGCGCGCGCCCATGATAAAGTTTCTTGATTCTATGACAAATGTGCACGTTTAGCTTTTAAACTGACTATTCAGCAAAAATAGGCACAATCTCCATCTTCTACATATATATTTGCCGAAATGTAACTGAACCGTCTCTTTGAAAGTAGATCAAAGAGACTATGAGTACTTAATGCGCGCATAAAATCAACATATATTTTGAGCAATTTTCCTTCTGTGGCATCTTATGCAAAAGGAGAGTTCTTTATATGAATATTTGGTGGCGAAATATCATTTTGTGTGACATTTTTTATGAAGATAGTATTAAAAATATATCATCTTGAGCGAGCGTGAAGAAAATTTTTCATCAAGAAAAGTTGCACTGTTCCATTACGCCTTTCTTTGTGCGAGCATATCAGATTGATAGAAATTTTGTGTTTTAAGATTTCATTAGAAGAGAAGCTTGCGCTTGTTAATTTCCTCCACATAATTTACTTCAGTAACCACACCGTTGATTTTTGAGTTACGGTTTCAGCCTCTTGAAATAGAAGTAGCTTCTCATTTAAATTTTTATGGAGTGTTTAACTCATTTGGTTAACCTTAACTATTAACACTTCCAACCTTATTTGAGTGCCAGTGATATCTTTTTTTTTTTTCTAAAGACTTTATTAAACTCGCATCAGGTTAAGTTTCATTAATTATAATCAAAGATGTGTTAAAGCCATCTTTTAGATGCTATGGAAATATTTGCTGCGATTCTCTATGAATTTTATAGGTAATTTCCCATGCAGCTCAACTTACTTCATGAATGTTGATCAGTGGAATAAATTTGTACAATTGGTGTTAATGCAACATCATATTTTACCGAAGGACTATCATTTTTTATTTTTTTTTAATTAAAACCCACTTTGGGGCCTACGCGTTAATATCAAAAAAGAGGTTACATAGTCCTTAAAAGGATCCACAGACTCTCTAATGCTCGAATGAGCTACAATCAAAAAGTAAAAAAGACCTACGAGTCCGTGGCTCCTTGTCCTAATAATACAATTTAAATAAAAGATGCTACTAATGGTGCTGTGAGCAGACGGCACCCAAAAAAGGAAGTTCTGAAGATAAGAGTTCAGCATCCACTTCCTGCGAAAAAGAAAAGGCAAAAAGAAAAGCACAAATAGAACCAACCATAAAAATACCTGGATAACAAAGCAGGTAGAGCGCAAAGAAGTTGAAGGTAACCTACACAGAATTCTCCAAAAAATCCAATGAGAGGATATGAAATAAAACAGCGAAAAGGAACAGAAGAAAGGGTCGATGCAGCCATTCAGAAAGCAAGCATCTAGAGACATGGAGTTGCAGATAGAGATGCTCGGGCAGCAATAAAAAAGAATCATAAGAATATTAAGAGACCTCAGCTGCACCTCAAAAAACCAAAAATCCATACTACAAACCGCGTGAGAGGAACAAACATGCTTGACAAGATATGAAATAGACCAGTAAAGAGAAGGAAAGTAGCCAGAATTCATCCCAAAGCAAACCAAAAATAAATTGAAGCAGTAGCTACCCAGAACAGCACAATCCGCAAATACAAAAGAGAGAAAAAGATCCCAATTGAAGAAGAACATAGAGCAATCAAGAAAAACAGGAAACAACACAGAAATCAAGAAGTTAACCATACCTGATATAGGGTATACCAGTATTATCTAACATGATCATACCTTGAAGGAGAGGATGCAAATCAGTAAGATTTAATTCTTCATAATGAAAAATATTGCAACCACGCTTAGCTAACCAATCAGTACATACATTCGCTTCACGAAAAATGAGAGATATAAAATAATGAAAACTTGACAGAGAAAGCTTTTTCTAATAAGATAAAAATTCTTAGGATTACCAGGAACCATATTCTTAATAATCTGTATAAGAAGCAAAGCATCAACCTCAATCCAAATAAAACTAATACCTAAGTTAGTGCAAATATTCAGCCCAAGGAGAAGATCATGAATCTCAATAGTAATTGCAGAGTTGTAGTTAATAGGGGCTGAATAAGCAGCTAACACTTTACCAACCTCATCTCTAATAATACCGCCAGCACCAGCACCGTTAGGGCCAAGAGAACCGTCAGTATTAAGCTTATAATGTAAGGTGGTTTGGGTTTGATCCACTTCACCATCTTATCAACAGCAGCAGTGTAAATATCAGCAAAATGAATGCCCAAAGAATTGGCCAAATGAATACAGTTTTTGAAATTCTTCTTAGAAATAAGCTTGTAAGAGTGCATTTGAAGGATTTTGTGTTTAACATTAGAAATAATAGTAGTGGTATCCATATCAATACTATTGTGCTTAGTATCATTACGGGATTTCCATATGAACCAAACAATAAGAATGGGGATAAGATTTAAAATGTGACCTTTAGAGATTTGGAACCAACTTTTGATAACAGAAATAAAATCATCATGCGTAGAAATCAAAGGTCTATTAGCAATGTTACCAAAATAACTCCAAACAGTTTGTGCAATGACACCAAACACAAAGAGGTGATCAATCGTCTCAATATCCGAGCAGCAAAGACATTTAGAGGACATTTGGAAGCCTTTCATTTGAAGCCTAAAATCCACAGGAATGTATCCTTTGATACATCTCCAAATTAAAATAGAATAAGATAAAGGAAAGTTCGTGTGTCAAATAGCCCGTAAAGAGTAGAGCAATCCTTTTTGATTCTGAAAGAATTCCAAACATCCTTTAAAATACAATTGCCAGAAGAAGACAAAGAGAATAAAATTAAATCTTTATCTTGCAGTTGAAAGGGGACCTCTAAAATTTTTTCAACAATGAAGGAAGGAACCACCTCTCTAAGTTTAGCAATATCCCACAAGCCATTTTGAAAAAACTGAGAAACTTTAATATTACCAATAGAATGCGTATTCAGTATAGTGTCAATAGAAACAGACCCAAGTCAATTGTCTTGCCAGAAGTAAATATCACCTTTTCCAAGACCCCATTGTATGAACTGTTCAGCCTCCCACTTAATATTGCAAATTGTCTTACCGAAGGACTGTCATAAATCTCATGAAATTTTAATTAGTTTGGGTTTTGTTGCTAATTATCCTACGTTTTTTTTGCATGTTTAGTTTTTGATCCCTTGATAAAGATAAATTTTCTTAAACCATTTTTCTTATACACTTAACAACCTCAAATTAATGTGAACTTAGGCTTCATTTGAACTTTTTTTATAGCTTCTTAAAGTGGCATTTTAGTAGAAAAATTAAAATTTTTGTATTAAAAAATTGCTTTAAGAAGCAGTAAAAAAGCCCTCCCAAATGAAGCCTTAATTTTTTTCCCTACTTATGATGACATAATAACGCAGTAAACAAAAATAATAATAGTATAATGGTTCACTGAAGTGTTGATAAAAATGGACTTGAACTGCATTTTGGTTTCTTGAAAACAATATATATTTGTCTACATTTTTTACAATTAAAGGCATGGTGTTTATCAATGGCTTAATATATGAAATGACAAACTGATAGAATACCAATATACATAAAATGATAAAATGTGATAGAATGCTTGCTAAATTCTTGGAGGAATTTTAATATGTTGTAATTACGCTGTTATAAGTAAAGAATGTAAGGTTTAAATATTGATCAATGAAATTTATTACTAAAAAGTCATTTTGGTTTTATTTTAACTATTTTTTTTCTATTAGTCGACAGTTAAGTGATCAAAGCAGTACTAATTAATTATGTAACAAGTAATGGAAGGTCTCAAAGCAGCACAAGTACACTTTTATTAAGTGTTTTTGAACCTCAAGACTTGTTTGAGATAGTTTTTTTTATTACTTTCTAAAACAGCTTTCTAACACAAATTTCTAAATATTTATTAAATTAAAAATTTGTATACGAAAAAGTCATTTTAGACAGTAGTAAAAAAATTGTCTGAAGCCTCAATCTCTTGCTTTATTTCACTTACATGTGCTCATAATAAATACTACTATATGCTCCCTAAATAGACCCACTTTTAAAATTTGATCATCAAAATAAATTTTTGAATTTTCTGTTCACCCCAACAAAATCTAAGAAAAACATTTTTGGTCAAATGGACCAAACAAAATGAAGAGCATCATAATCTTTAAGTGCATTTATTAGCCCTTATAAATAGTTTGGGTTTAAATGTAAGCTTTTGGGGAATATAGTATTTCTATAGAAGGATGTGCCATATTAATGTCATTTATAGATCCTCATATATGAGTAGATGACTTTAATTTTATTCATGTTAATCGAACATCTTATATCATATAGAACTTTACATATTAGGCAAAATCATGATATCTATTAAATATTTATTTGATGAGCAAAGGACAGCTTATATTTGGATAAAAGATATTATATTTAAGCATGAAGTATCATAGCAGATAAAATCAAATATCTATAGGAATCAAAGTATGTTATGCTGAGAAAAGCATAACAAGAAAGCCTACGATATTCTTTCAAATGTTTTTATAGTATAATTAATGATAAGTAATATTGCCTTAGTTTATAAACGTGGATTTAAGTAGTATTAATATACATTTACAATTTATTGAATCAATGTGTTTCCTTTCAACCAATGTCATATATTTTCTCTTTGCTTTCAGCGTATGAATGTATTCTTTCAGACAAAGCTATCAATTAGTACAAGTTAGATGTGTGAATCTTATGTGCCTTTTTTTGTGAAATTTTAATTTTATTTCATTGCAAAAAAAATACATAGTCCTTAAAAGGATCAACATCTCGCTTAATGCTCGCAAAGCACATTCAAAAAGAAAAAAAAAGAACCTATAGAGGCATCGATCTCTATCTTATTACAATAAAAAAAGAAAAAGTCAAGCCAGGGGCCTAAGTGAAAACTTCAGGATGCATTAATGCAATAGATGCTAAAAATTTCTTCTTGAAAAAAATCACACTATATGTTGAATATTAGACAAAACAATAAAAGCACAAATGCCTGATTTGATAGCCACAAGAGAGAGAAGGTCATCCATACACCATCAAAATAAAAAAATCCTGCGAAAATTGCCACAACTAGAACATGACCCTTCATGTTGAAATAGGAATTCATAGCCCAACAACAAAACCAGCACCAACCATGCACAAAAAAAGATGATCTTCCTAGGAAACTCTCAAAATTACAAGCCAAACGAATATAACCAAAATCGACCCAGAGCAAGTCACAACCTACACCACTTAGGAAGTGGCAATCCACAAACACAGAGGGCAAAGACTGAAAAACACTAAAAAAAGAGAATGATATGCATTAAGACAAGGACATAGGCCATGATTAGTGTAATATCAAGATTTTGCCCATATTTGAGAAATTGACAAAGACAGCTCCACAATTTACCCAAAGAGTAGAATAGATAACATCAAAGATAACAAAATATAAGATAAAATAAGTAAGCAGGTCAAGAACACATAGAAAGGATGAACCGACATGCCAATATTATACCAAGTGGATAATGCACAAAGCATCACCAACCAAGAAAGTAAAACCCATATTCCCAACAATGAATAGCAAAACTATTTCCAAAACGCACCCCCATCAAATAATCATGAGCCAAAGAAATAAAACAGCAAACTCGCTTAACCAAAGTGAAATTCTCAAATAATGGCCACTAAGAACAATCATATCCCCTAGTACCCTACAGTCCTACAGGAGAACAACAACAAAAATCATATCAAATAAGAGAAAATACAAAACACGGTGCAGAAGAAACCCTAAACAAATAAAGCAAGATCCACAAAATGCCCCAAACCACACTCTAATGCTTTCTAATGTAAGGTAAAGCCAAAGAATCAAGCCTGATCATGCCTTTAAGAATCCCAAGGAAGGAGTCTTTGTTAAATCAAATTGTATTTGAAAATTTAAAACCTTCTTTAGCCAACCAATCAAAACAAATATTGATTTTCATCCAAATATGTGATATTTTGTAATTAACTCTATTAAGCAAGGCAAGTGTTTTGCTATATAAATAAAACATGTTGGCATTATGGCATTTTCTAGCATAGATTAAGTTAACAAGAAGCATAGAATTAGTTTTGATCCACATATTTAATATATTCTTGTAAGATAAAGGAAAAGCCAATAAAATAAAGCACTCAATTAAGCAAAAATAATAGAGCCTTTAGATATATTAGAAGCAAGCCCATATAGAAACTTGCCATGATGATACCTGAGTAAGCCACCATAACCAACTCTATCATTAGTAACTGAGCCATCAATGTTTAATTTATACTCATCAAAATTAGTTTTTATCCATTTAACTAATTTTATATTATAGGTTTTATCAAAAATTATTAGAACCACCGAACACAACATAAATATATATCTTAAATAAGCTGTATGGTTTAATGAGGTGTAAGAATCTGATTGGTCTAGTGTTCTTGTACCGTACATATCCCTGTCTATTTATAGAACCTGCCATGTACCGTGTAATGTATTGGAAAGTAATATCATTTCTATATTTCGCCACTGTGCTTCATCTTCTCTTTAGCCATTGGTTTCTTCATGGTATCAGAAGTAGGTTCTTGATCCTGACAATGGCTCTCTCCGAATCCTCCCAGACCGACGACATCAGAACTCCAGCGACCAGTGCGACTCAAGCTCCGGTCATCTCCCATGCCCTGAAGTTTCTGGTCTCCAACTTCAAGCATGTCGTCTCCGTTCAACTTGCTCCAGACAACTACTCCATATGGAGGTCGCAGGTTCTTAAGATTCTTCGTGCAAATGGCTTTCACTCCTTTCTTGATAACACATCTCCTCCACCTGCACCATCTCTTACCAATCAAGATGGGTCCTCCTCCCCAAATCCTCTATTCTCTCAATGGCTTCTTACAGATCAAAACATTTCTGCCGCTATCTGCTCAACCATCTCTCCCACTGTTCTACCTTATGTCATTTCCCTTGAAACCACGGCTGCCATCTGGCTAACGCTGGAAACTCGTTTCCAATCCACTAATAGGTCCAAAGTCATCCAGCTAAAGAACGAGCTCCACCATATATCTCTCAAGAACTCCTCCATGACTCAATACCTAACCGAAATCAAGACTTTGGTCGATCAAATCGCTGCTGCAGGTTCTACAATCGACACTGAGGACATCATACTCTACATCCTCAATGGCCTCCCTCCTTCATATCAATCTTTCAAAACCTCCATTCGAACTATGCTAAACCCCATTAGTCTTGACCAACTTTACCCTCTCCTATTAAGCGAGGAGATCAATCTTTCTATCGAAGCCAATCGCAACAACACCAACCCCGATCCAACAACGGCGCTGTTCAATTCTCGCGGCCGAGGCAGGAGGTCTCGTGGCAGAAATACATTCACGAACAACACCTCTGGACGGTCTACAGCAAATACAACTTTAGTTTGTCAAATTTGCCTAAAGAGGGGACACTCCGCCCAAGATTGCTGGCATAGGCTCAATGTGCAATACGTTCCCTCCTCCAGAACTGCGAACAGAGCTCTCGTTGCTCATTCCGACAACAATGAATCCAACTGGTTCTTGGATTCGGGCGCCTCCACGCACCTCACAAATTCTTTGGATAATCTGTCAATTTCCACACCATACCAAGGGACGGACAACATCACCATCGGCGACGGTAGCTCGGTCAACATCTCCCACACCGGGGCGGGCATCCTCCCGACCCCGTCTCGTAAGCTACATTTATCTAACATTCTTCATTCTCCGCTTATTCATTACAATTTACTATCTATCTCTCAACTCACCAAGGATAACAATGTATCAATTATATTTGATCCAACTGGTTTCATGTTAAAGGACATGACGAACAACAAAGTACTTCTTCGCGGGCCATGTAATGCGGGTCTATACACCATCCCGATTGAACATACCACAATGAACAAGGCGCTTGCTGTACATACGTCGTCGACATCTTCTTGGCACCATCGTCTTGGCCACCCACACCAACAGATTTATGATCTTCTTTCTAGTTGTAATCCCAATCTTAAATTGGGCAAACATATTTTTTCTTGCAATTCTTGTGCTGTTTCCAAATGCCACAAACTTAAGTTTGAACATAATAAACATCGGCAAGTTTCTACTCTAGATATTATTCACTCTGATGTCTGGGGACCGGCTCCGGCGGTCTCACACCAAGGCTACAGATATTACATCATATTTGTTGATGATAATTCTAGATTTACGTGGTTGTACCCACTTCGTCACAAATCCGAAGTTCTTAATACCTTCATTAATTTTAAAACTCAAGTTGAGAAATATACATCTCATCAAATCAAGGTATTAAGAACCGATGGCGGAATGGAGTACATGAACAATCAGTTCTCGGATTTTCTGCGCACTCATGGCATTGTGCATCAAACATCGTGTCCGTACACCCCCGAACAAAACGGGCTAGCCGAGCGCAAACATCGTCATATTATTGAAACGACTCGTGCACTTTTATTCACTGCCTCGGTCCCGTACACCTATTGGCCTGATGCTGTCTCCACCGCGGTGTACCTCATCAACCGGTTGCCACCCATTACTCTAAACAATCTCTCACCCTTTGAAACTCTTCACAAGCAAAAACCGGATTACGGTCACCTTAATATTTTCGGGTGTGAATGCTTTCCGCTCATGCCGCATCACGCTCGTCACAAACTGCAACCCAAGGCTCTGCCTCACATCTTCATCGGCTATTCCGATACGTACAAAGGCTATAAGTGCCTTAATAGACACACGAACAAAATCACCATATCTCGCAACGTCAAATTCCATGAACAGATATTTCCCTTTGCCACTCAAGATATCCTGTGCAACTCTGAATCCTCGCAACATTCTCCGTTCACTCTCACTCCAACATCCGTGGTTCATTCCCATGCCTCTCCCACTATTCCAAGACAGAACAATTCCCATTGTGCTCCTTCTAATCTTCAACCTCAACCAACCAGACCAACTCAGCCTACGCAATCAATTCCGTGCGATGCTCCTCAGCCCATCCCGGTTCACACTTCAACTCCTCATCCCATGGTCACAAGAAGCAAGACCGGCTCTCTTAAACCAACACAGAAACTAAATCTTCTTCACTGTACCTCTCAGTCGGACCCAACCACGTACACCGAAGCTGTAAAGAAATTCGAGTGGCGCCAAGCAATGGCCACTGAATTCCTTGCCCTTCAACGACAAGGCACCTGGAGTTTAGTCAAGCCTCCCGCCGATGCATCGATCCTAGGCTGTAAGTGGACATACAAAACTAAATTTCACACAAATGGTACGGTGGCCAAACACAAAGCTCGGCTAGTGGCTCAAGGTAACAACCAGCAATATGGGATAGACTACATGGAAACATTCAGTCCGGTTGCGAAATTACCAACAATCCGGATTCTTCTATCTGTGGCTCTTTACAACAATTGGCCGATACAACAACTTGACGTGGCCAATGCTTTCCTCCACGGCAAACTTGACGAGACAGTATATATGGTCCAACCAAAAGGGTTCGAGGACACAGCACATCCGGACTATGTTTGCCTTCTTCATAAAGCCCTCTACGGCTTAAAACAAGCACCACGACAGTGGTACAATACGTTTACGACGACACTAATCAATCTCGGCTTCTCTCACAGTCAATCGGACCCTTCACTGCTCATATACAACAAGGAACAGGTTCAAATTTACTTAATTATTTATGTTGACGATATTTTAATAACTGGCAATGATACAGGAACCATCAATACAATTCTCGCCAAGCTTAATACTACGTTCAATATGAAGAATCTGGGTACTGCAAACGAGTTCTTGGGAATAAAAATCACCAAGCAAAAAGATCTTTACTTTCTGTCTCAGGAAAAATATGCCTACCAGATACTTCATCAAGCCAATATGACATCTTGCAATCCACTGGCGAACCCAACTTGCACAAAGCTGCCCGTCACGTTCAACACAGAACCATTGCTTCAAGATCCGGCTCTATATAGACGGTTAACCGGTTCTCTACAGTACTTGACAATAACACGCCCGGACATTGCCTACAGCGTCAATCAATTATCGCAACACATGCAAGAACCATTACCTCAGCACGCATATTTGTTAAAGCGACTCCTAAGATACATCAAAGGTACGTTAAATTTTGGCATACCTATTACAAATACTAATCTTGTTCTTCGATCCTATTCGGATGCAGATTGGGCCGGCGACCCTATCTCGCGCAAATCCACTTCCGGCTACTGCTCCTTCCTCGGCGATACGATTATATCTTGGACTGTTAAGAAACAACACACGGTCGCTCGTTCCTCCACCGAATCCGAATATCGGGCACTCGCAGCTCTCAAAAAAAGATGATCTTCCTAGGAAACTCTCAAAATTACAAGCCAAACGAATATAACCAAAATCGACCCAGAGCAAGTCACAACCTACACCACTTAGGAAGTGGCAATCCACAAACACAGAGGGCAAAGACTGAAAAACACTAAAAAAAGAGAATGATATGCATTAAGACAAGGACATAGGCCATGATTAGTGTAATATCAAGATTTTGCCCATATTTGAGAAATTGACAAAGACAGCTCCACAATTTACCCAAAGAGTAGAATAGATAACAACAAAGATAAGTACTAAATATAAGATAAAATAAATAAGCAGGTCAAGAACACATAGAAAGGATGAACCGACAGGCCAATATTATACCAACTGGATAATGCACAAAGCATCACCAACCAAGAAAGTACAGCCCATACTCCCAAAAATGAATAGCAAAACTATTTCCAAAACGCACCCCCGTCAAATAATCAAGAGCCAAAGAAATAAAACAGCAAACTTGCTTAACCAAAGTGAAATTCTCAAATAATGGCCACTAATTAAGAACATTCATATCCCCTACAGTCCTACAGGAGAACAACAACAAAAAGCATATCAAATAAGAGAAAATACAAAACACGATGCAGAAGAAATCCTGAACAAATAAAGCAAGATCCAAAAACCACACTCTAATGCTTTCTCATGTAAGGTAAAGCCAAAGAATCAAACCTGATCATGCCTTTAAGAATCCCAAGGAAGGAGTCCTTGTTAAACCAAATTGTATTTGAAAATTTAAAACCCAAGGAGTCTTTAGCCAACCAATCAAAACAAATATTGATTTCCATCCAAATATGTGATATTCTGTAATTAAATCTATTAAGCAAGGCAAGTGTTTTGCTATATAAATAAAACATGTTGGCATTATGACATTTTCTAGCTAGCATAGATTAAGTTAACAAGAAGCATAGAATTAGTTTTGATCCACATATTTAATATATTCTTGTGAGATAAAGGAAAAGCCAATAAAATAAAGCACTCAATTAAGCAAAAGTAATAAAGCCTTTAGATATATTAGAAGCAAGCCCATATAGAAACTTGCCATGATGATACCCGAGTAAGCCACCATAACCAACTCTATCATTAGTAACTGAGCCATCAATGTTTAATTTATACTCGTCAAAATTAGTTTTTATCCATTTAACTAATTTTATATTATAGGTTTTATCAAAAATATGATCATCGATGTTGAAAAAGGTCGATGTTGAAAAAGGAAAGCCAAGTGCTATTATTTCTAAAATAATTAGGGGTCAAGATCTTGGCTATAAAAAGTTGATGCATTAAAGATATTAATTAAATGATAACCCTATTGAAACTCATCTTAATGTTGCTATGCTTACTGTTATTCATTTTATACCACAAAAGCCAGAAAAGAACCAAAGAAATAATAATAAGAATGTGTCCTTTAGGTTTATTATGAAACTGACTAGCCAAAAAGGTTAAAAAATGGTCACAATTACTTTGAAATTTAATGCCTAATCCATTTTCTAGTATAAACCACACTTTAAAAGCAACCGCCCAATTAAAAAAAATATATATGTTTTATAGTTTCAAACTGAGAAGTACATTGATATTTACAAACCAAGTATATATACTCTTCTTTTCTAATCTACTATCAAAGGTAATATAGCTTTCTAAATTTTTCCAAATTAATATAAAGAACTTAATGGGAGAAGAAGAATTCCACAATTTATCATAAATAGTACAACACACTTTTTTTCCACTAAATCAATTTCACAATAAATTACTATAATGCAACTCAGATTTTTTTGCGTTCACTTTGCATTGTTTTCTATATTTATTGTAAGTATTCTAATCTAGTATCGCTCAGAACATGCTAAACTTTTCCAATGCATGTGGTATCATGGTTGCAGCATATTTGTTCCTAAGTGTTTAAGGGACAGAATCCAACAAAGCCCCACATTAAAAAAGCTTAAAGTGCTCATCAACAAATTTGGCATGTAATTTCATAAAAGAAAGGCTTATATGTATAAATATCACTCTAGAAATAAATTTTGATGAACATTTATAAGTAATCCTCCAAATAAAATATTGATCATGTTTAGAGAGTTAAAAAGGTATCTATGATGAAGTTTGAATTCACTCTAATCCGAAGTACTATTTCTTCATTTGCTTGTACTTCAGTATTAGTTTTATGTTTCCTTAAATTGTTTTACACTTTCTTTGAGCATTTTAAGCTACTTAAGTGAGAGGTTATTATATACATAAATTAAAAGATATCATACATTATTGCAATCCAAGTACATACATTCAAATCAGACATCAAATTTACAATAATTTTCTTAATAAAATTTGTGATAAATTTGATTTATTAACTTTATATTGAATCAACTACATTTTTTTTTTAATTAAAACCCACAGAAGGGGCCTACGTGTTAATTATCCAAAAAAAGGTTACAAGGTCCTTAAAAGGAACCTCCAGCTCACTACCGCTCAAAAGAGCTACATTCCAAATTATTCCAAGATGCCCAACGAAGACCATTACTGTTAAACTTAGAACCCCAAAAAAATTTATTAATCATTCTTTCAACTCTAAGACAAATAGCAGCAGTAGGATGCAAAGTATGAAATAAGTAAATAGGAATAGAATTAAGAACCGACTTAATAAGGATTAATCTACCACCATAAGATAAAAAATTGGAAGACCAATGTTGAATTTTTTTATGAATACAAGTAATAATATCCTCAAAAAGATGGTTTCTTTTTTTACCATTATAAATAGGAGTACCCAAGTACTTGATAGGAAATTTAGTAGCTTGAAAAC
This sequence comes from Dendrobium catenatum, assembly GCF_001605985.2. Taxonomy (NCBI): domain Eukaryota; kingdom Viridiplantae; phylum Streptophyta; class Magnoliopsida; order Asparagales; family Orchidaceae; genus Dendrobium; species Dendrobium catenatum. Next base: position 71,676 of record NW_021319759.1, on the reverse strand, counting down.
CACAGGTTCTTTGAATATTTAAAACTCTATTTCTATTTACAGACTTACTCACAACAAAACTGCTTTTATTATTATTAATAGCCAAACCAGAAACCTCTTGAAATTGAGACAAAATTTTTTTAAGATAGAAATATTTTGAATAGAACCATTAGTAAATAAGATGAAATCATCAGCAAAGCTAAGGTGAGTTATAGGAAAACCTCTAATAGTTCTGTAAAAGAGATTAGGATTACGGCTATAAAGATCTTCAATACCCCTAGAAAATTAACATGAATACTTGTACTTTCCTTCTTCATTTAGGTTCCATTTAGAGATTGAAGACGGTGTTTAATTCTATGTTTAATCAACTTATAGGTTACTATCACCACAGGAAAAACAAGCATTATCAATGAAATTTTCGCTGGTAAAGGCTGAAGTTCTATCTATAAAGAAAATTTCTAAAGGATTTCTAATGGATAACCATCCAATGCTAAATATCTTGTGAGAAGCTGTACCAATAATTTATGTTGTCAAGAAAATTTTCTGGCAGATTTTCAATTGGAAAAATTGGAGGAATAGAAAACATTACAAAAAAAGTAATTTTGGTGGCTTTGTTGGTAGCTTATGAACAACTATAATTAATGGCGGCATATTTGCGAATATGTGCACCCATATTTCAGGAGGACAATGCTCTCAATATTTCCAATGGCACGCATCCATTGGTTTGATGCGGGAAATATTTCACCGGCTTTGTTAGTGCCATATGAGACATCTTTTACTTTTGTCAACCGAGTGTTTTACATATGTAGCCCGCCAGCACTTCCAACCGAACTCCTTAAATCGCATAGCAATATCATGATTCTCTGACACATTTTTTAAATTAGAAAATTAGGTTAAGAAAGAACATACACATAGTTTTTTTGTGTTAATTAAGAAATAGATTTCAGTTGAAGATGAGTTATTACATTTTGAGGTGTTATTGCATTTTGAAGTTGAAAATGAGTTTTTCGGTTGGAGATGTTTTTGCTTCTAACTTCTAGTTTGAATCAAGGTACTACAATGCTTATACTAATTTCCATCAAATTATCCTTGAAGTATAATATATAATCATTATAGTAAAAATCTATTTTTTAAAAACTAAAATTTAATTTGAATGCTTACTTTTTTGTCTTATATAAATCAATTGGAACAAAGTTGTCACTAAATTAGTTTCCATTCACACAATACATTATGTTTTGTCTTAATGCTTAATATTATGACAATGATTAATTATTTAGAATGAGTAGTGTAAATCATAAAGTGGTTGTTGAGCTACATATAATAATTCCTAAAACATATAAAATTCTATATTAAATGGCTCATCTATATCTTCTCTAACTTGCGGTCGATCAGAAGGTGTAGTATCAAAAATTCCAACCTTTAGGAGAGACCAAAAGCTACCAAATTAGCCCCATTAGGAGAAGCAATAAAATAAAAAAATTCACCCAGAGAGCTACACTTAGCTAGAAATGAATCAATAAGCCCATGGCAATAGAAGAACAAAGGGAGGCCAATCCCGAAATGAATCAAAGAAACAGTCACCACCACCAAATTCACCTATAGGTTTGGCAACAGCAAGTAGACTCTCCTAAACATTAAAGAGAAAATTACAATCATTGCCGATATAACCCCCAACCATTGAAGCATGAGATCTAGAAGGTTATAATGCAAAGCACTTATGTACTTAAACGGATGTATATATAACAAAGATAATAGATAGAAATCACCAAAAGAAACAACAAGGATATTGTCATATCATCAAGAGAAAATAGGAAATAGAAAAGGGTAGATAAACAAAACAAGAAACCAACCAAAATCCTAAAAAAAAAAAAAACTAGACCAATCACAAAATTAATGTCTCATATAAGGTAAACCCAATTTGTCAAGACTAATCATGCCTTTCGAAATTCCAAGGTTAGAGTCATATTGATGTAAACCATGTTATGAATCTTAATCCCTTCCTTAGTTACCAATCTGCACAAACATTTTCTTCTCTCTAGATGTGAGAAATTCTAAAGTTGGTCTTATAAAGAAGAAATAAAATATTTGGAACTAAATAAAAAAGCTTAGGGTTGAGGCATTTACAAGCATTGATAATAAAGACCAACATTTTGAAGTCAGATTCAATCCAAATATTAAAAATGGCCTTCTCAATGCAAACCAAAAGCCCTTTTTAAAGAGCACTTAATTCATCATATAAGACATTACCATCTTTAATTCTAGAAGCAAAACCTAATAAAAAATCACCCTGTTGATTCTTAAAGATAGTAACACAACTGAAACCACCAAAACTATCAATATTAAGCTTAACTTCATGAATATAAGGATTGAACTTCAGTATTAGTCTTATGTTTCCTTAAATTGTTTTTTTTTTCTGGGCATTTGTAGCTAGTTAAGTGAGAGGTTATTATATGTACATAAATTACAAGATATCATAAATTATTGCAATCCAAGTACGTACAATAAAATTTGACATCAAATTTATAATAACTTTTTAAGAAAATTTGCATTAAATTTGATTAATTAACTTTATATTGAATCAACTACATAATTAACATGAATAATTGTACTTGCCTTCTTCTTTTAGGTCCCTTTTAGAGATTGAAGTCGGTGTCTAATTCTATGTTTAATCAATTTATAGGTTACGTTAATCAAAAAGTAGTTCAAACTTATGATTTTGAAACTCTGCTCTGATACCACTTGTTGAGTCTAGTAATTAGGTTGTTAAGCCTAAGTAAATGTCCCAAGGCTACCAAGAGGGGGGGTGAATTGGTAGTTTTAAAAATTTTAAACCCTCTTAATGTTAAAGTTGAACCGAAATAAAATTTTCTTTTAAAGTTTGTAGAAAAATGTTTTTCAACCACAGAGTTGTTTAAACTGAAATTTAAAGTGCGGAAACGTAAAAGCTGTAAAGTAAATGACACCAGATTTATAGTGGTTCGGTCTATAACCAGACCTACATCCACTCCTCAGAGGCGCCCTCTGAGTATTGCACTAATACCAATAGTGACTCTCCTTTTGCACCCACAGCAAGGCGGAGAAGCCCTTACAACACACTCTTTTCACCACTCCCCGGTGCGGTAGAGAACCGTCCGTCCTTTTACACAAAACCCAGTGTTGGCAGAGAACCTTCGTCCTTTCACACTCTCCTAGTGTGGGCAGAGAACCTTCGTCCTTTCACACTCTCCTAGTGTGGGCAGAGAACCTTCGTCCTTTCACACTCTCCTAGTGTGGGCAGAGAACCCTTCGTCTGTTCACACTCTCCAAGTGTCGGCAGAGAACCGGATCTTCTTGAATGATCTTCTCACAAGAATCTAGAAGGAAGAAAGAAAAAGAGTGAAGAAATCCAATTTCACAAGTAGAGATTCTTACCTTAGCAATCCAAGTGAAGCCTTCTCGCTCCAGTGGTAGGAATCCTTCTTAGAATGCTCTCTTCCACTCTCTCCTTGGCTATTCTCTCAATAGGCACGAAGATCAAATGACAAAAAGATTGGGTGGCAGTCTAATTTGGACTATTTATATAAAAGACAAGTGAAACCGCCCAAAAACTGCAAATATTCAATTCTGTACGCAGTGGATCGTCCGGTACGATTCTGGATCGTCCTGGACGATTTTACTTAAACGATCTGAAACGACCCAATTTGTATATGTGTACGAACTGACTTCGTACAGCTGATCGTCCTGTACGAACTTGGTTCGTCCAGTACGAACGGTTATTACAAGGTCGGTTCTAGAAACTGCTGAAAACTGTTCTAAGTCGGTTGATCGTTTGAACGAAAATGTGATCGTCTGGACGAAATTTTCCATAAAACCGATCGTCCTGGACGATTGTTTATTTCGTCTGGACGAAAATTGTCCAGTGAACCCATCGCCTGGGACGATGATTTGTTTTCGTTCGGACGAAAAATTTCCAGAGAGCGGATCGTCCTGTACGATATAAATTTTCGTCTGTACGAAATGTTTCCAGTGGACTGGTCGCCTCGTACGATGGTAAAATTTGTCTGGACGAAAATTTTGCAGTGAACCCATCGCCTGGGACGATGATAAATTTCGTCCTGGACGAATAGGACTTAGAAAATTTTTCAAAGCAAGTTCCTATTCGTTCCAAGTGCTCTATAGGAGATAACTGACAGATCGTCCAGTACGATAAATATCGTCCTGTACGATCAGTATAGAATTTTAAGATCTCCTTATTTGTGTGTGTGAGATTTTATTCACTCAATTACAATCACTCCCTTTCAAAATTAATTCAAAGAAAAGACAAACATCAATTAAACAAAATATCTCATGTTGAATTTGAATTGAAGTTTTCGTAGTCTGGAGTCTGATTTTCCTGAAATGTTAGTACACACAAGAGCAAGTGCAAATCTTCTGACATTGTTAGGAGATAACTATACATTTGAACAATAATGTTTGGAATCATCAAAACTACATAAGTTGCATAAATATAACTCATTCAAATAGCAACTATTCAAACAAGCACCACAATTGACACCACCAATAATAATAGAACCATCAATATTTAGCTTAACTTCATTAATATAAGGTTTGAACAACTTGAGAATTTTAGGCAAAATTAAATCATTGGGAATGGGACTATTAATGTTAAAGAAAAAAAAAAAGCCAATTGGCTTTACCACTAAAATGATTTATAGATAAAACTTTGGTAATAAAGAGTTACTAAATTTATTTTTGAGACCAATGATGATGCTCGTATAACTCATTCTAGTGTTATTATGCTTGCAATTGTTACTTTCAAACCAGATAAGCCATAATACAACCTAAGCCAATACATTAAAATTATGGACCTTGGATTTCTTAAAAAAACAAAAAGCCAAAAATGAATAAATTTTGTTGCAATTAGAGGACAACTGAATCCCTATACCCTTCTCCAAATCAAATCGAATCCTAAAAGAAAAAAGGACAATTCAAAAAGACATAATTAATAGTTTCAAATTGATAACAACATTGACATTTGGAGACCAAGCAAATACCCTTATCTTGAAGCCTATACTATCCACATATATATATAAAGCCCTTTTAAATTCTCCAAGATAAAGCATAATGTTAAAAAGGAGTGCTGTAGTTCCCGACTTTATCAAACTACGACTATTCTCCATTTTATACCTTAAAATATGCCAAGCCTTTTTTAAATAGACATCACTATTATTAGAAAACTTACATAAAGGAATATAATTAACAGAAGAGGAGGGGTTAATTGGAATATCACAAATTAAACTAAAAATATTTTAAGGGAGTAAGGTCTTTCACAAAGGAAGTTTAGCGAGTGTTAAAGAAAGAATCTAAAGACCCAAAGCCTAACCAGTCATCCTGCCAGAAAAAAAGAAGATCCATTCTCAGGTATTTGTACTTGAAGTGGTACAAAACCTCTAATTTAACTTCTATAATAAGCTTCTCCTCAATTTTTTTTTTTAAGATTAATATATAAACAATGGATTCTACCTCCCGTGACAGTCAGATTGGGTTGATGTTTTTGGATAATAGAATGAGAAATTTCATAGCCCCATTTCAATTTTCTCTTAATGGTAAATCTGTAAATGGAAGATCCCAATTGTAAGTAATTAAGGACTACCTAAAAGGCTACTGCTCAAGAGATGGGATCTCTACTTAATTCTCTTTTAAATAAATAAAATGTTTTACTTAACTTTAAATGTGCGGAAGATTACTCTGAAGTGTTTTGTGTCAATATATTAATAATTAGCAATTTTTATTGAGTTAAGCAAATTATTTCCTAAACATTTTCTCATTTTAAGAATGTACACTAGCTCCTATTTGGATAGCCTTTACTAAATTTTAGCTCCACTTGTTTTTCTTATATGGATAGCTTTCCTAATTTTTGGCTCCCTAACTTTTTCTTTCCACATTAGCTTCAAAATTTTGAAAATCATAGATAAATTTATCTATTGTGGCTCTATAAAGACATTCCATTGTTGAGTCTTGGTGGAGGTATAATGCACCAAATATTTTTCAAGCTTGATCTAGATTGGTTTGAAGGACTATGATTACTATCAAAAAATGATATTTGAAAATACCCTCAATTATGCAATCATTGGCATTTATCTTGGCAAGAGAACTCTTTTTGTAAATGTTATAAAAATTCAATACATAATACTAATCATTATTCATAAAAACCATTATTAGCATAATCAATGCCTCTCCATAAAGCAGTTCATATAAACACAATTGCTTCTTGAATTTCACCTTTTTTATATCATAATCAAGCATCTCCTATTGAAAGTCAACCATTAGATCTAAAATAAGTTACTTATTTTTAATGCCATCTCATGAGCTCAAATAGATTAAAATTCTATTATTGATAATTTCAAATCTAAAGGCAATCTCTATATCAATATTCTACTATTTGCTTCTTGAAACCTTATTCAAATCAGCACAATAGAGACAAGAAAAAGCATTGCAAGAAGACCTCTCATTGAACTAAAGCCTCAATTAGCCTACAACATGAGAAATTGACTGCAACTAGTTTCTTAATTATTTTTGGCTAGGGCAATTTATATGTATCACTTTTTTTTTCCTTTTTTTTTTCTCTTAGCTCTTTTTTTCATTTCTCTTAGAACTAAAGTTCTCAATTTAATATTTTCATTTTAATAATGAGAATACATTTTTATTAAAAAAAGTATTTATTTACTATGTATCCTTAGTTTAAAGTTACAAATGAATATGTCACTATATTCTCTCTTTAGATGATAAAACTTCTTTATTTTCTCATTTTTAGTTCAATTAATTTTTTAAAGAAGTTTGTTGTCTTTTTTTGTGAAATTTATAAACACACTAAAGTGTACTTTTTTGTTTGAGAACACTAATATTGCTTTTTATATTCACAAGCAAATGGCTTGTGCACTCCTATAATAAGTGATGATTAACCACTAAAACTCAGAAGGACTATGTTGGATGACTATGACACCCTCAGAGGACGCGGGGTGGGTGGGGTGTAAATTCAGTTTTAAAAAATTTAATTAAAAAAATTTATTAAAATAATTTTGTTATTATTTGACAAAGAATAAATAATCACAAATTTTTTTATTGATCAAGAAAAAAAGATGTAAGAAAAGAAAATTACAAGCACAATGTTTTTATGTGGTTCAGCCCACATTCTAATCCAACCTACATCCATGCTAGCCAACTCTCGAGCTAGAATCTACTAATCCCATATTTGCCTTGCAAACCTCAGTTCTTTAAACGAAAAAAAGTTATTTATAATCTAAGTACTCTCCTACACGGGCGAGTACAACTAAATCTAATTATAATTTAAATTTTAATAAGTCAAATGGCTTAGATGAAGAAAAAAAAACTATAATTTGATGTAAATAACACAAGCTCAAATTATCTTACAATAAAATGACCAAGATAGTTGACATGATTTTTACAATTTAATTTCTACCACTTTACTACTTGCAAATGGAATAATAATTTGTTCACTTTATAATAAATTTATATCTTGATATAGATATGAATTTAAATAAAAATATTTTTCTTGTTGATTTAAAATATTACTCCTCAAATGATATAATACTTTTAAAAAAGAATTGATTTGAATTGAAAATCTTTACCAAATAGAAGGAAATAAAAATACTTGCTTCTTATCTTTATAGCTAGATTTAATTTAGAAAACTTAATATCACCAAATAATAAATATTTTCAAGAAAAAATATATTATGAAAACTAAAAGAACAATAATTAAATATTTAGAGAAAGAAAATAAACTTAAAAACACCAAGAGATATTACCTGATTTAAGTTGAAGCTTTCAAACTAAGGATTTGATCTTGTAAATGTAAAGAGCTCTTGGATTGAAGATCAAAGTTTCTCCTTTAAAGATTTAGCATGTAAAGAAGGAAAGAGAAATGAAAAGATTGTTGGAGATTTTTTTTTTCTTTTGAATAACCCTCACAAGAACAGAGTGATGGTGAAATAGATGGGGATATGGAGGAATGCATCGGGCTTGTTATGTGATAGAAATGTACCCCTAAAACTTAAGGGAAAATTCTATAAGTTGGTAGTGAGGCCTGCAATGCTTTATGGTGCCGAATGTTAGCCATTAGGCATATTTAAAGAAAAGGCCAAGTAAAATTAATTTTCAACAAAATTAATAATATAATATTATTTTATCATCTAATAATATAATACTTGATAAAGAATTCATTTATATTAAATAAATATAAGTTCAAATGATTATGAAATGGCTAGTCACTGAAAAAGTCAAAAAGCATTCATATACATCCCAAATAAGATAAAAACTGCTACCCAACATATAATATTAAATTGGATAATATTTAAAAATTTATTATAAATTAAATTTAGCTCTAAAGTAGGTCGTATAACCTATCAATTTCTATCTACAAAATCCAAGAAATTTAATGAAATAAAAATGAAGCCATGTTTCTCTCAAAAAAAATATCATATATAAAAACTAAAAATTTATGCATAATTTAATATATTTAAATTAGACATATTAAATATTCATATAGCAATATGATGTAATTTAAATAAACTTATTTATATATCATTAAATTTATGTGAAAAAATTTTAACTCAAAATGAATACCTAATAAAAATTTTATCATATAAGCTTATTATTTTTAATTCACTTAATTAATTTTTTTTTTTCATATTTGATAAAATTTGCATAATCTATCATGCATATAAACTTTATTTAATAAAAGAATCTTATAGATTTCTAAATCAATCTTATTATCTTTAATTAATAATATGTAAATCATTTTAATAGATATTTTGATTGTGAGCAAATCAAACCATGCATGTAAATATCTAATGAATCTCTAAGATATTCCTAAGTTAATATAGAAAACTTCAAGTTGTCCATCTTGGTCTATCTTGAGTTATTTCTACTCAAATTTTGATTGAACTTGAGTTATGTAATATAAATCTTATACATGTAATTATTATGGACTACATCCATCAAACCATTACACTTGAAATACTTAACACACAAATTAGAACATCCACACATACGTTTTTTTTTTATTTTGGCTAAAACACACATAGGGGTCTACGCATTAATTTAAAAAGGAGGATACATATCCTTAATGAATAATAAAATCTTAAAAGATACAATATTTGAAGTAAAACCTATGAGCAAATGATTCAATCTAATACATAAAACAAACAAAAAGAAAGGGAGGCAAACAAACTAGTGAGAGGGCACCCAAAAAAAAAAGATCTTTGAAAGAGTAGAAGAACCACAACAAACAACCATCAAAATTCACCTCGAGTAGAGAAGAAGCAACCAAGAAGCCACCAAGCATCAAAAACTACAAAAAATCTTGAAAAAACATGAGAAACCAATCATAAAATAAATGGCCAAGGGAAGAAGACCCCCAGAAAAATACATCAGCACCAAACTAACTAAGAACAACTGAAATAGGAACAGGAAAAAAAAAAAGCCACAGCCCGCAACACCACGAGCCAACCAATACCAAACACCAGAAGAAAAGCCTACGGAGTAGGATAACCAAGGCCCCCAACAACACCAGAAAAATAAAATAAACAGAGCCAAAACCAAAACCTCACAAGACAACATAAATAATAGAGAAATAAATAGCAACAACACAAAAATGAGCTTAAACAAATTTTTAAACTTTATTTTTCTTATTTTTCTTTCCAGAACACATAGGGAAACCAACTTTACCATTCAACTATCCAATTATTTGGACTATAGTTGCGTGTTTGCTCGTCAATCTTACTTTATTCTCAACTGTCAAATGCACATTTTAAAATGGACTCCCTTTTTTGATGTTAAGGAAGAGTCCCCGATCGTACCCATATGGATTTATTTTCCAAATTTAAGGCTTCACTTCTTTAACACCAAAGTTTTATTTGCTCTCGGTTCAATTTTTGGTCGTCCTCTCCAAACGGATCAAGCAACCGCTTCAGGAACTCGGCCGTCGGAGGCTAGGGTTCTTGTGGAGGTTGATATTACGAAACAATATGCTAAAGAGGTTTGGGTTGGATCTAAAACTTTTGGGTATTTACAAAAGGTCAAATTTGAAAAGGTTCCTAAGTTCTGTACTCATTGCAAATCCCACGGGCATGCCTTGGTTGACTGTTTTAAATTGCATTCGGAACTCAAGAAAACTACCAACAACTCCAATGGTAAGGGAAACTTCACGGATACTGATATCATTAAGAAGGATTCTATTGACCCTATTTCGCTGGATGATCTCCCATCCAGTGTTGAGAAGGTTGGTAGTTTTCCCATTATTGATACTTCTAGTGGTGAGAAGGTGGATGGTTTAAACAATTTGAAAAATGTTGCGAAAATTGATAATGCTATTGTTTCTATCCCGACTTTAGATTTAGTGAATGAAGATCTTCTTGAAGAATCTATTCTATGTTTGAAAAGGAGGTTACTAGGGGTGAATCCCTTGCTAAGACTATTCAGGATAAAGGAAAGGAAGGAACGGAGGATCGTGAAGAAGGGGAGTATATACCAAATTCTAAATCTATTTTTTCTCTTGATAAGAGGAGGATTTGGGTGATGGGGGTAGCCAAAATAGTGGTTCTTCGTCCGATGGTTGCGAGCTTATTACTAAAAACATTGAAGAGGAATGATCTCCTCAAATGCAAAAGAAAAAAAAGGAACATGGGAAAAATCAAATGCCTGAAACACCTAGATCTACTAGGGCTCAAACTAATCAAAAAAATTCTAATGTTTCAAGCCCTTATCTGGAATGTGCGGGGGATTGGGGGGAAGGATTCTAAAACTCGTGTTAAGAATTTGTTTCGTATCCATAACATTAATCTTTTGGTGCTTCTTGAACCTTTTATTTCTTCTGATAAGTTGGCTTCTCTTACTACTCAGTTGGGTTTTAATTCTAGTTTTGCTAACTATTCAAATAAAATTTGGATCATATGGAAAAATGTTTTTAATGTTACGGTTATTTCTGACTTTGATCAAGTGGTTCATACTTACATTTCTTATGATAAGTTTATTTTCAGCGCTTCTTTTGTTTATGCTTTATGTACTAGAGTTGGTAGAATTCCTCTTTGGGATTTTTTAGCTGATTTTTTTATTAATGCTAATGGCCCTTGGTGTGTGGGAGGTGATTTCAATATCATCTCTAATGCTAGTGAGAGGATTGGGGGTAATCGTCCTAATGTGAATGCTATGGATGATTTTAATCAAATGATTTCTAACTGCAACTTAATCGATGTTGGTTTTTCTGGTAGTGCTTTTACTTGGTATAGATCCTCCATGTGGCAAAGACTGGATAGAATTCTTTTTAACAATGATTGAGTTAACAATTATCATATTACTCTTGTTCAACACTTAAGTAGAACGTTATCTGATCATGCTCCGATTCTTATGCAAATTTTTTAGAATAATATGAAACCCTCTTTGGCTTTTAGATTTCAAAATATGTGGATTACTCATGCGGATTTCTTAAACATGGTTGCTAATAATTGGAATGCTAATGTTTTTCCTGACAACAATATTGTTGGTATGGCTAGGCTCTAGGCCAAGTTAAGTAGACTTAAACAAACTCTTAGATATTGGAACAAGCATGTTTTTAAAAATATTTTTTATAATATAAAAGAAGCTGAAGGAAAGGTTTTAAAATCATTTTGATGATAATATTTCTAATATTGACAATGCCAAGCTTCATCTTTTTCATTTACAAAATCAGGAAGAAACTTTTTGGAAACAAAAAACTTCTATTGCTTGGACTACTGAAGGGGATAGGAACACCTATTTTTTTCATGCATTGGTTAAGAGGAATAGAATGAGGAATCATATTCATAAAATTGTGGATCCTCAAGGCATAGTCTATGACTCGGATCAGTTGGTTGTTAACTTTGGTGTTGATTATTTTAAAGGTGTTTTCAATTCTTCTAAGTTAAATTTTCCTATTGACAATGCTAGTATTATTCCTAAGTTGGTAGATGAGGATGATAATGTAATGCTTGTTCATCCTCATACGGAGGACGATATTTAGAATATTATTAAGGACATGCATGGGGACTCAGTAGCTGGGCCTGATGGTTTTACTACGAAATTTTTTGTTAAAACTTGGGATATTACCAAGATTGATATTATTGATGCTGTGCATGATTTTTTAAAAGGTAACCCCTATCCTAAGTTCTTTTCGTCCACTAATATTGTGCTTATTCCGAATAAAGATAATTCTAGGTATTGGAATGACTTTAGACCTATTAGTTTGTGCACTTTCTTTAACAAATTAGTGGCCAAAATTATTGCTTCTAGACTTTCCTCTATCTTGCCGAAAGTTATTTCTATAAACCAAACTGGTTTTGTTAAAGGTCGTAGTATTTTTGAGAATATTCATTTGGCTCAAGAGATGGTTCATGATCTGAATGTTAAAGTTACTGGTGGTAACATCATTTTCAAACCTGACATCACTAAAGCTTATGATAATTTAAAGTGGGATTTTCCTTACAAAGTTTTACACTTGATGGGGTTTGATGACTATTTTCTGATGCTTATCAAGAATAGTGTTGAAAAATTCTTTTTCTCTATTATTATCAATGGGAATACTCACGGTTTAGTCCCTTCTAAGCATTGGTTGAGGCAAGGTGATCCTCTATCCCCTTCTCTTTTTATTTTAGCTATGGAGTATCTGTCTAGAGGGATTGAGAATCTTTATAGAAGGCACCCGATGTTTAATTTTCGTACTATGGGTGGTCTTCTTATTACTCACCTTAGTTTTGTTGACCACTTTATTATGTTTTCTAATTCTTCGATTAAAAATGTTAAATATCTTGCTAAATTTCTATCTTCTTTTCAGCTTATTAGTGGTCTTTCTATTAATAGGGATAAGAGCAATTTTATTACTGGTTCTTCTATGAGTAACACTAGAGTTAATGGAATTAAAAGGGTCTGTGGTTTTAACCAGTCTTCTCTTCCTATTAATTACCTTGGCACGCCTCTCTTTAAAGGGAGAAAAAAGATTTTTCTATTTGATAATATTTTTACTATTTTCCAAAAAAAAAGTTTCTTAATTGGTCCTCTAACTTTCTCTCTTATGGTGGTAGATTAACCTTGATAAAAAGTGTTTTAAATTCTATTCCAATTTTTTTATTTCACACTTTGCAATCTCCTGCCAATATTTAGAATGGAGAAAATGATTAATAAATTTTTCTGGGGGGCCACTAATAATAAATCTTGTATTAATTGGGCTTCTTGGAAAAAGCTGTGTGGTGTTCATAATGAAGGTTCGTTGGGGTGTAAGTCTATTTTTGACACTGCTCATGTTTTCTCTCATAAACTTTGGTTTGCTTTTAGATCTAATAACAGTTTATGGGCTAATTTTATGAATGTGAAATATTGTAAGAATTTTAATCCTCTGTCTTGCCATTATAAAAGTTCTGACTCTCGGGTTTGGAAAAGACTGTGTAAGATTAAGTGGGAGGCTGAGAACTATATTCAATGGGGAATTGGCATTGGGGAGGTTGCGTTTTGGCAAGAAAATTGGTTGGGTACTGGTTCTATTGATATTTACCTTAACACCCATACTATTGTTAATACGAAAGTTAGTGAAATTTTCTACATTGGGGGATGGAACATTCCTAAGCTGCAGGAGGTTGTTCCTTTCGATATTATTGAAAAATTTATTCAAATCCCCTTACATTTGCATGTTAAGGATAAAATTATGTTTAAGTTATCTTCCTCTGATAAGTTTATTCTTAAGAAAATTTGGGATGAGATTAGAATTAAAAGTGAGGCTTCTACGACCTTTAAATCTCTTTGGAACAATACTATTTTTTTATCTTATTCCCTGCTTGGTTGGACGTGCCTTAAAGGTTATGTCCCTATTGATAATATTCTGTGGAAAAAAGGTTCTATTATTGTTTCCAAATGTCAATGTTGTCTCAACATTGAAAGCTTACAACATGTTTTTGTGAATGGGTCTATTGCTAGTAAAGTTTGGTCTTACTTCTTTAATTTGGCTGATATTGGTTTTCTTAATGCTAATTTAGATTTGGCTGGTATATTCAAAATTTGGTTTACTGATGGAAAAGGTCATATTAATAATATTCTTCCTATTGTGATCATTTGGTATCTCTGGAATAGTAGAAATGAGGCAAAACACTTGGGTATTAAGATGAATGCTTATGACATTATATCCAAAGTGAGGTTTAAAATTCTACAGCTGAAAGTTGTCAATCTCATTTTTATTAAGCATTTTACTATCAGCCATTCTTTAGCTGATCACTTTAGGAGTCATAATGAGGGCATTAGAATTAATAGGGATTTTATTGTGAAGTGGACTAAACCTTACGATCCTTATGTCAAACTGAATACTGATGGATCTGTTCATGCTACTAAAGCTGGGATGGGTGGTATTATCAGGAATTCTCAAGGCAATCCCATTGATGTTTTCTCGGGTCCTCTGTCTTCTTGTTCTATTTTAACCTCTGAGCTGATAGGTTTGTACCAAGGTTTACAAATTTGTTTGAGGATGGGTTTACAGAATGTTAACATTGAGGTTGATTCTACTCATTAATATATATATATATATGGTATCATTCTTATACTAATTATATATATATATAATATATATATTTATACTATAATATATACTTATATTTAGTATTATATATATATCTCTCCTTTAATACTGCTCATAGAATTTGATACACATAGTAAAGAAAATATATTCATGTTGACAAGACACAGCGAATCTAAACCATTTGTATCCGCCACTACCAACATATCAGAGCTTGGTACACGCGTGACGTGACTGAACTTAATTTCTATAAATCTGAACTCGGGGTACTAGTGTATGCTCGAATTAAGGCTGGGCCGTACCGAGCGGCTATTGGTGTGTCCTGGTCGGGTTCGGGCTGACTGCCAGCTTATGCAAGACTGTGGCTCAGGCTGGAAGTTCGCTGGCTGGGCGGCAAGGTTTGGTCGGCTGGGTTCGCTTGTTAGGCCGCGGTTTCAAGCTGCATGACCGTTGGGGGGGGGGCGGGGCAGGTTCGAGCTGGCTGGTGGGCTTTTTCTTCGCAGGTTTGGGCATCGTTCAGTTATTTTTTTAAAATTTTTTATTACACAAAATATTCCCGTCCGAACAAATGTCAGAAAATTTTTTTTCGACAAATTTTATTTCACTGGAATTTTTTTATCGATCTTGTTACTGGCAAAAATTTTTTTGTAAGAAAATGAATAATTTTTGCCCGAAAAAATCCATCCCATAATATGTGATTTCCTGTAAGTGGATGGGGATATTTATTGATGCTTGTTCTAAGTGTCTTGTAGAGGATATTAATTTAGGTTTTTTGAAAATTGATGAAGTTTTTTTATAGTTAAAACCCATTGTAGGGCCTACGCGGTTAAATCTCAAAAAATGGTTACAAGATCCTTAAAAAAGAGCCTCCAGCTCGCTACTGCTCATAAGAACTACAGACCAAAAAAGAGACAAAAAATCCCTAAGAGCCGGAGCTCCTTATTCCTACGAGTACAAGAAACACGTAAATAAAGCCTAGGGTTGTGAGAGGCAGCACCCCAAAAAAGGAAGAAACATAATTTGCCCTGTTCAGCTCATCTTTTCCTGTAAAAAAAATTAGATATCCAAAGATATAGAAATACAAAGCATATACTAAGTGTACCCTTGCGGTCATTGAAGCTCCCCTAAGATAGAATTTAAATGTTCCTGCAAGAAGCCCACTCCCAAAAAAAATGATATTAGTAATATAAAATTAAGAGAATTAAAAAACCCCGTTGGTCTCCTTGATGGCCCAATTCTTACTAATTAATGTAAAAAACCCCTCTTGCCTACCGTCCAAGATGAACAAGCTTATCCCCAATACTCCATCTTTTCTAGCAGTCCTTCCAGACATTCCCATTTTAAAACATACCATAAGTGCAATTGTAATTCCCAAGTTTACCTCAAAACCAATCTCAATAGCAGAAATAGAACATAAAAGATTAACACCACCAGTCCGCACCTAAACCTGACTATCATAAAAACAGGCCACTGCTAAAAAGAGACACCACAAAAGGCTCAGCCAACTCCAGCAAAACATAGAACATACCCACTTCAGATTGCAGCCAATTAAAAATAAACCCACCTTTAAAACACATAAACCCATAACCTTATGGCACACACCAGCTACACAGATTTGAAAATCCAAGAGAAACAGATAACCCAAAAACTATCGAAGAAAAGGAGACCTCCCCAGCAGTAACCAGGATAGGCAAAAAAACATATCCCCAGCCATAAAAGAGCAAACAACTAGCAAACCCAACACCAACCAACCCAGACAATACGAGCGCCAGAACAGACACAAAAAACATCAAAGCTTAATTATGTCGAATGTAAGGTAAACCAGTTTTATTCAAGAATAATCATGCCTTTAAGAGAACAAAGAATCTCAAAACACAAATGTTACAGAAAGACTATGTTACTTCGACTATCAACACCAAGTTAGTAAGCCAATCCGCAGCACACGGCGGTATATATCAATCCTTACGGCACTCTGATAAATATGGGAGATAAGTAAAAGTAAGGGAGTTAAATGAGAGACGGCCAATTTTTCGTAATATTTTGTTCTCTATTGTTAGAGCGTAAAGTCGGCCTGCAGGAAAACAAACATCATTTCTTAGAAATAATTTATTGAATATAACAAGAGAGAATCAACCGTCAATGTTCAACAGTTTTCTGATAACCCCAGAAACCTCTACCAACCACCTTTTTGTTTAAACTCTAATGGTGACCAATACCCTACTCAGCTCAGAATGAGTTTTAGAAGTGTAGATGGTTGAACAAGCAAGACAGAGGACCCGGAAGGGAAAACATTTCAAGGATTCCTTGAGAAATTCCGCTTCTCGATAATACCAGCCTCATCCCAGTGCGTAATTAGTACTCTCCACTTGTAAATGGCAATTTAAGGGATGTATATTTAGTTTTTACCGATATTAGTGGAAAGTGGTGAGATATGAACAATAGAATGCGTAAATCAACGTTTATTTCAGTTTATATTGAAACAACTAAATTTCCCCATCGAAGATCTTCTCTGTTAATGGCGAGTTAGTTTATTCCAACTTGCAGCCAAGTAAAAATCCACTTGATTAAAATTCTCATGCTGCATTCTATTCTTCATTAACCACATATTCTCGTCGTATCAGTCCACAACAGATTAATGAATGCTCCTTAGGTTATAAAATTATGTGCCCCTATCAAATACGAAAAATTAGACTTGTATGTACTTTGATCAATCGTGCTTTTTTCTAGTCTTTTTTTCACCATAGTGCTTTATGCGCGTAATTATTAAGACAACCTCCACTCATTCTTGCTGTGTGCGTATATCTACAACTTTATATTGCGTCATAAGTCGAGATTACCTTCTATCTACAAACTCTTCAATGTTCAACATCTAACACTCAGAGTTGAGTTATTCTTTGCCAGAAATTAAAAGCTTTTATTGACTCATTGCTCTGTCCCTAGAACTATATTCCAGAATATACCTATAGACTTGGACTACACAGTGAAGTAGTTGTAAGGAATATTATTAATATGACCTTTCCATCAGTTAAACCTAAAGTGATCCAGCTTGAAGGGATGCACGATGGAGATGGTTGGGACCATTTATTAAATCCAGCCATGAGCCAGTGATGGTTTGGTCTATGATTCTTATTGAGCCAGTTGACCAACCATATCCAGTTAAAGCTGAATAGCATAAGAATATAGTTTAAGACAAAATATGGGAACAACTTGTTCCTGTTTTAAAAACGATGTAATCAGCCAAATAAAGAATAAGACCACAAAAACTTTTAACTAACACATTATAGGTTAGACCCCTTATACACCTATCGAAAAAACTCTGATATGAGCGCTAATGCTATTTTTTCAAGTATGAAGGCTGCTTCTCGTTTGAGCAGCAACTCTATTTGCACATTTTCTCGAATTACCAAAATCTGAAATGATAGGAACCTTATTTGGTCACTCAAGTGAAGTGAGTTATAAATAAATATGGAATAACCCACTATATCCTTTAAGGCACTCGCTCCAGCACCCTCTTATCTCTAGCATGGGTAATAAGAGCGAGTACACAAGGAACTAGTATAATGTGCCACACTATAGAACTGATCTTATAACAAGGCGTTCCGTATTAAGAAATAGTGCCTTTTCCTGCATTAGACTTGGCTTATGACATAAGCATACACTTTACAATTTCAACATCCACCATATATTCTAGTTACTTCAAGATGATCCACACACAACTTTACACAGCAGGAACGAGTGAGAGTTGTCGATTTCAGGTCACCGGTTTCTAGAAGCTTATGAGAAGTTCTTATGAAATTCCGAATTAACAATGCTATAATGTGATAGTGGCGCGATTCGGCAACATATATATGAGTTTTGATCAATCAAACTACTCGACAGAAGCACCACAAACACTTCCCGACAGGGCTGAGTGCTGTTCCATCCCCCAACTGTTCCTATGTATGAACACAAATTTCCTCCAAACTCAAGCTATATCGCTCCCC
Organism: Dendrobium catenatum; assembly: GCF_001605985.2. NCBI lineage: Eukaryota > Viridiplantae > Streptophyta > Magnoliopsida > Asparagales > Orchidaceae > Dendrobium > Dendrobium catenatum. The sequence continues at coordinate 53,148 of NW_021319759.1, read as the reverse complement.
GCTTTAGGTTTGGGTCAACACCCGACCCGAACTAACAATAAGTATGGGATTGGTACTATACAGGTAGCCAAAAATTCGACATTAGAAACCAGTACCCAACCAATTTTCTTGCCAAAAACGCAACCTCGCGCCAAAGCCAATTCCCCATAATATAGTTCTCAGCCTCCACTTAATCTTACACAGTCTTTTCCAAAAGCCCCTGAAGAGTCAGAGACGCTTTTGAGTTCATTTAGATATTGTGCGTAAGGGAGCCATGGAGGAGACTATACAATTCTTACAGATCACTTTCAACCACACTGTCTATTAGAAAAGTTACGCCCATAAACTCGGTTGTATCATGAGATCTAAAAGGCAAACAAAGTTTATGAGAAAAACATGAGCAGTTGTCAAAAATAGACTTACACCCCAACGAACCTTCATTATGAACAACCACACAGCTTTTCCCAAGAAAGCCCAATTAATACAAGATTATATTAGTGCCCCCAGAAAAATTTATTAATCATTTCTCCCAGTTGCCCTAAGATCAATGGCAGGGTCACGATATTCGCAGACGTGGTGACCATATCAAAGACAATACGGTGGAATAGAATGTATTAGAGTAACGACTTATTGCTATGCAAGAGGCTTAAGCACTGCTCCACGCACTCACATTGTAGAAGAAAGTTAAGGGACCAATTAAAAAACTTTTTTTTGGAAAATAGTAAAAATATTATTGCAGTATAGTTATAAGAACTACATAGAATTTCTCATTTTTTTTTTCCGTATCCCTTTAAAAGAATGGAGTGCGTGGTTCAACTAAATAGGTATATTTTAACCTATAGCCTAAAGATGTGTATACATCTGGAGTGTATCTTAACAACGCACAGACCCTTTAGGATTATCCCCTCATATATACAATCTCCACCTTAGTGCGTTTATATCTCATTAAGAGTGGATACTATGACGGAGCCTAGGTTTAAATACAAAGAGCGGTGACTGCAATATTATCACTATATTATATCATACTATGACCATCTTTACTGAGATTTTATAGCCTTGCATATCCAAGCGTGAATCATAGACACAATTAGCTTTTTTCATGCTACATGTAAATCTAAGAACAGTTCACGGTCTTGACGATCACTTCTGTCAACACGGGCGAGAGGATCAGCTATCTCTGACAACATCTACTGAAGTAAACAAGGCTGGCCTCACACCAAGAACCAGAAGTGCGGTGAGTAATAAGAAGACCACCCCCATAGTACGAAAATTTTAAAACATCGGGTGCCTTCTATAAAGATTCTCAATCCCTCTTAGACAGATACTCCATAGCCTAAAATAAAAGAGAAGGGGATAGAGGATCACCTTGCCTCAAACCCATGCTTTAGAAGGTGAGATTCAGCAATCGTGCGCTGCAGTGAGTCTCATATCTCCTTCTCCTTGTCTGAAATTTTGTAATTTCAAAATCATTAAATAGATGCTATCTATAAGTGCTTCAGCCATTCAACACTTTCTCTTCTTGCAACTAAACATCAGCGAAACAAAATATTGCCATTAAAACCCCGAATCTACTGAGTGAGCGATCAACCAACTTAATCGCAAAAGAAAGAGATCCTCCTACAATTGCGCAAAATCTATGCGATAAGAGCTTCGTCTTAGTTGAAGCATTGTCTCAGATGTTTCAAATCGAAAATCAACATTCAACAAATCGCCCGATCACGATAAAATCCTATAGCATTCAGAGATCATGAACCATCGTCGTCTAGAAGCCAAAGAGCAAATATTCTCATCAAAAATACTCCAAGCGGACCTTTACATCATAGCACAACATTGGTCGCTTGTTGTCTTCCACTATTTCACTCGTGGAAATGTTCTGTCGCCTACGTGATTCATCTTGAATTCTACATATGCGCAGATCTTGGGCAGGACTCTTCAAACAATGATTCAATCCCCTAACAGTACATTAAGGTCATTTCAGCTCAAAAATGAGCTGTCAGCATATGTCGTCTATGTCCACCCACAATTGTCAATGACTCAATATGCTTTACAGAAACTAAAAGATATGATATGAGAGATTAATATTTCGATCTCGGCAAGATAGAGGAAAGTCTTAGAAGCGGCACTAGACTTATGTTGTGCCACATCGATTTGTTAATTAGAAAGTGCAACAATCCTGACTTGAATAGTTATACAAGGTTTACATCCTGAATGGTCTAAAGTCATTTCCTTACCACTCCGTGACCTAGAATTATCTTTATTCGGCAAATAAGCACAATATTTAAGTGGACGCAGATAGAACCAGCTTTCTAGGGTTCGTGCTAACTCCTTATTAAAACCGACATCACAATTGCAAAACTATCTCATCCCCCTTGATAATACTGTTCATATACTCACATTATCGAATTCTTGTAAATTATATCTCACAAGAGTAAAATTTATTTAAACAGTCATAAGCTATAGCACTCAAGTTCCTCGAGAGTAAAATCAGAGACCACTCACTCAATCATAGGCTCGCCGCCACTCCTCTTTGAGGTCCCCATTGCATGTCCTTAATATTCAATCTATCTTGCTAAATATACGAGGGCAACACTGCCGTAGGGAGGATTGAACATTAGCAGATGGACATTATCATTCACTTCACAGTCATCAACCAACTCAGCTATAGGAAAACTCTAATACTCAAGCGATCACTCAATAGCAAGAATAACTAATCTCAGAAATGCCTTAGAAAGGAATATTATTTTTTACATTGGGGCCGAATAAGTAGGGATGTAAAAAAAAAGAAAGGAGACATAGCGCAGACAACCTATCTGAGACATAGATCTCTACCAAAAGTTACAACCAACTGAATCCGAGTCAGGCATTCGAGCAATATCTGAACCTTGAAGTCAACTCTCACAAACCTCTTTGAACTCAGGTCCAACTTCGATCCAAATATCCCTCATTCTATTTCCTCTTTGAGACACATCAGATCGCACTTGTGACTATCTAAGAAAACAATAACAATGACAGCAAAATCCGATGCATTGGTACATCGACTCAGCGCATCGTCGCAATGACAAACCAAATTGATATGTATGTGCGCGAAAGCTACAACACTACATAATATGCGCCATGAATACTTTCAGTAGGTCCAAGCAATAGAAGTTTTTTGTTTCCAAAAAGTTTCTTCCTGATTTTGTAAATGAAGAAGAGTAATTACAAGAATGCGCTGGTGACTGGAAGGTCATGCTCGGGCTTCAATACAGATTAAGCTTTCATATTAATTCAACTTGCAAACATATGAATCTTTCCTTTATACAAACCCTTTCCTTCAGGCTTCTATTCTATATTATGTAAAGCATTAAATATCTTTTTCTTACAACGAAAATTCCATTGTCTTGTCTATATTTCCCCATCACTTTATCATATAGAGTCTTGTTTAAGTCTAACTTAACTTGTCGCCCAAGATAACTTGCTCTTATAGCCACTTTTTCAAAATCTCTCAGAGTCCTGTCAAGAGTAGGACAAACCAACATATTTCAGTGATATTTCACAATATAATTTCGAATTCAGAACCAAATGAGTGCTATAGTATGTCCTTACAGGAATTGAGTAATCGCAGCCATATTTTGAAACTAAAAGCCAAAGAGGGTTTCATATTATTCTAAAAAATTTGCATAAAGAATCGGAGGCATTATCAGATAACGTATCCTCTACAGCAATC
>NW_021319759.1:47496-49363 GCF_001605985.2 Dendrobium catenatum | reverse complement strand
AAACTTAATAAATAAGAAATTAAATTTACAATTAATTAAAATAAATTATTAAATCAATATTTAATTAATTAGTAATTTAATAACTTATTTTAATTATTTAATTAATATAAGTTATTAAATTAATAATTAATAATTAAATTAATAATTAATTAAAATGAGCTATAAAATTACTATTTATTTAAATCACTAAAATTTATTTTTTTTCAGAAATTATTAAAATATATCAAAAAATCTATCGAAAAGTCTGCTGGAAATAAATCTGTTAGAAATCTGCCATAAACTCTGTCAAAAAATTTGTCAGAAATATTTCATTGTTTTTCGTTAGAAATCTGCTTAAAAATCTATCAAAAATTAGTCCGCTTGAAAGCCATTGGAAAATCTATCGGTAATAGGCTATTTTCTTGTAGTGATCATAATAGATATTACCCAAGAATTACTCCATCTAATCGGAGTGATCAACATAGTCAACATTGTGCCCACCAACTAAGTAATCAGAACACAATTAGAAGCATCCATACCTTCAATAGGTAAATCCAAAATGCAGATATGATTAGAGCTAGAAGCCACAATTTTACCCACAACATTAAAATCTTCATTTGACAATTTCAAATTAGTAGTGAAAGAAATTAAATGAGTATGAGAGCTATCAGAATTAATAGCAATTTTATCCATATTCTCACCATCAGAATCCAAGTTCTCTAAAGTATTAGCATCATAGGGAGTAAGTAAAGGAGAATCAACATTATTGTTAACACGTATAAATTCGGAAGGAAAAATATTAGGGGAAACAAAGGAACTAAATTCCCATTATCAGAAGTTGGGATATAATCATTCAAAAGCACATTACCAGAATCCCCACCAAAAAAGGAACAATATTCGTTTCCATATCATTGAAAGTTAGAATCCCAACCTCCATAATAGGGGCAATATATGTTTCTAGTTCATTTAAATTCCAGAACACGATACTCCACAATAGGGTTTGAGAATGAACTAATGTCCAATTGAACAGAAATGTCAGCCTTCCTTAACTAAGGATGCAATTTAACACATTCAAAATTTATATGACCCACAACTTTATAGTGAGAACAAAACTAGGCAAACCTTCTAAAACCACTTTTTGATTATAACCAAAATTTTTAGGACCAATCCAAACAAAATTGGGATAGGACCCAGAAATGTCCATCTCCACCAAAATACATGCAACAGACAGCCTAGAACCTACAATAGTGGCTTTATCCATATGAAGCAGTCGACCAAACATAGATCCCAAATTGAAAAGAATGTGAGGAGAAAAAGATGGGGGCAAAGTTCTAGAAATAAGATACAAATAGGGACGATCAGAGACTCTTTCAATAAATCAAGAAAAGGAGTCCATTTTATCAACTTCATAAAACAACCATAAAAAAAGTAAGATCTATATGCAAAAACTCTACTATAGTCAAGGTCATTAGAAAGATTAATCAGAATAATACTTTGATCCAAGAGAGTGATAGAAAGCTCACCCGATTGTTTGTGGTTGAAAAAAAAAGTTTTAATTGAATCAAACACTAACCTTCAAAATGGAAATTTCACAACTAAAGCTTAATCAAAAGGTATAGCAAGATGAAGAATTTCTTTCTTAGAGACCCATAACATCGGCAAAACCCTAAGCATAGTAACTTTCAAATTTGGAAAGTCCACCAAAGCATCCATTACTGATAAAACATCTTTGAATGATTTAGAATTATTCTTACAAGCAAGAAAGATAATATCGTTACACTTAAAGATGGAGGACATCAAAAAACCATGCTAAAAAAATGCAAAAAGAACAAATGAAGAAAGGAATGAAAACCATAGCAAAATCTTAAAAATCCCATTAAGAAATCTA
>NW_021319759.1:44320-47091 GCF_001605985.2 Dendrobium catenatum | reverse complement strand
GGAGGGTTTGTTTATGGTGGATAAAGTCTACCTAGGAGGTTCTTATGACTTGGTTAATTGAAAAGAAGATTGTCCCATGTTACCTATCAGTAGATGGTACCTCAATAAGTATTATAATGTATGAAATATTAAAAGTATTTTCAATAAAAAATCAAGAAATTTAAGTTTCTAGCATTGTTAAAGTTAAATAAATAAATTGGGTCTAGATGTTAAGATTGGTTCGGAGAATTACATTAAAAGTAATAGACTTTTTTAAAAAAATTCTCTATATCACATTTTAGATAATTTAGTGGTTGTTAAGGATTGACGCGATCTTCTTATTGCTCCTCTTCTTTTAAATTTTAGTCGATTGGGGATAATTTTCAAGGTATTATTTTGATCTACCTAAACATAGCTATTGGACGTAAACCCATCTTCAACATGGTGTCCTATATGCTCTGACCAAAAATAGAGGTGTAAATCCATCTTCAACATGGTATCCTAAATACTTTATAGTCATATAAAATTATCCATTATGTGTAAATGTATTTCATGGTATTCTATAAGCTCCACTGTCACTTAAAATCAGTAGTTACCAACCTTCAACATTGTGTCATTATACTCCTTATTTGGGTTTTATTTCCCATTTCTTTTTAAATCTTATTTTCTAGGATTGGTGTAAGTTTTCCAAGTGACATCTTTTGCTTTTAATCTCTAGTTGATCAGGTAGTTATTATGATCTAAACATCTAAATCTCATTATTTGGGATAGATCTCCCATCCAAGTTCAAACATTTAATTCTTAAAATTAATATATATTTTCTCAGTAGCATCCATTCTTTAAGTTCTAGTTAATCAGGGATATGATTTTAGATATCATTTTGATCTAACCAATTGAATATACTTGTGCAGGATTATTTTATTTAAGTATCCATTTGAGCTTAAATCAAAAGAAATTTTAATCAATCTACACTAAATTCCAATCACTAAACATCCTTTGTATCCAATTGATCATTTTGATCAATGCCAACATTTGTGATTTACTTTTCAAGTTCATCACACCTATTTGGGGTTGCATTTATTGACATTATTTCAATCTAAGGTTATCTAAACATTCAAATATTATACTATAATCAACATGCTCAGTGCGCTACTCCTTATAGTACACTAAACTTTGACTTCAATCATTATTCAAATTATTCCATTTGGAGCTTCACATATCAAATATATCAATGCTGGGACCTTAATTCAGTGCTAAACCTAGAGATTACCTCATTTGACTCAGTTAAATTGGTTCAATCTAGACCAATTGATCAAACAACTAATTTACTCAATTCAAACTCCAATTTATATCATAACTTCACCAAATTAACTTAAACTGAGCTCCTAATGGATTGAAGATGTTTAGTCAACCTGGCCCAACCAACAACTAACTTGGCCAAATCTACCTAAATTAGTCAAACTTGACTAGTTTAGTAAAAACACTAAAATTCAATCAATACCTAATTTCACCATAACTTCAAATTCAAATTTTCTCATGCTTTTAAATATTTAAGACCATTGGAGACCTTTTTTATAAAGTTGGCATGGTCAACCAATTTAAAATTGGTCAAATTCATGCAAAATTAAGTTTCAAATTTAAACTCTAAATCTAATGCATTAAACCTCATATATCTAGCCAAAATAGCCATCAGAGACTCGATAGAGTTCATCCTAGTCATCTTTGACCTATTGATTTGTCAATATAGTATAAAAAGCCAAAATTTTCAAAGTTGTCTAACCATTTGAATTGATGTCTCCACTTCTCTCTAGTTGATTCAATCCACTCAAAATCATTCTAGATTATTCCTAAGCATGCTCTAACCTTGCTTTAACTCATGGTTTAGCCTAAAATAAAATAAGTGGTTTCCCTTAGGTGAGAGTGGCTCCATACTTTTTCACTCTTTTAAGGTCACTCTTATGCTATATAACTATTTGGGATAGTTATTGAGCACCATAGTAGAGCTCTGATGCATCCTATCCATCAATGTAAATGCTAGCGCATCAATCAAAATAAAAAGTGTGAAAATCATCATTAACACTTTATTCACTATCTTGTACTCCACTATGCAAACTAGCATTTCATTTTTTTACTTCCCAAAGTTTCCTCCACACTTCTCCAATCTTTTTTGGTCATGTAGATCTTACCACCAGTGATAGGAGGAGGTGTTGGAGAGGTAATCCATCCAATGTCTTCAATCTCTACACTTATTGCTCCTCCAAGCTTGACTCCTTCACTAAACCTATACTAGAGGAGCTAAGGGAAAAAAAGCCTTAAAACTCTCCCTAAGATTCACCTTATCAAGGTAAAAATAAAACCCTAGCTTAGCATTTAGGGATTTAAATAGCGTTTCATGCCCTACATATCCAAGCTTATAAAAACCTACCCATTATTCATTAAATCCTTAGAAAGATCTGTGTGAAGTTTCATGCCATTTAATTGAGTATACAATGAGTTTGGAAGCTTCTTGCAAACTAGGGTTTCTCAGCAATATGTTTGGAAAGATGAATGAAAGTTCGTTAGGGATGTTAAGCCCTTAAGAACTAGATCGAGGCTAACCAAGAGGGGGACGGGGGGGTGAATTGGTATTTAAAAAAAAAATTCTTTAGGTAAAGTACAACAAAACTTTAAAACCAAGTCACCACAGAAATCAAGGTGCAGAAAAATAAATGCAGAAATAATAAAGGAATGAATACACCATACTTATAGTGGTTCAGTCAAACCTTGACCTACGTCCACTCCTTGGAGGCACC
>NW_021319759.1:14880-44220 GCF_001605985.2 Dendrobium catenatum | reverse complement strand
CTTTTGTTGATCCCTCGTGACATCACTACTTGAGCGATATATCCTATGTTTATTTATCTGAAATTGCTAGGGCACTCTTCTCTTGAATATGCTTTTCGAGGGGTTCCAAGGGGGATGATCTTCTCAATCCCATATGCATTACATATGATGAAGACTCCCTGGCTGGGGGTCTAGAACATTTTTATAGGAAGAAAGTGCACTCTAACAACGTAGGGGTACATATGATCATTATGTTGAATTATTGAGAGGAGTTTATTTGCCATTTAAACATGAGGCGACCATGGGGGTCTTGGATTTCCAAGGGTTGGACAATTGGCAAAGGGACTCTCTGCGTGCTAGGTTGGCATGGCTCAAGTATCAGATAATTAACCAATATAATCGGACTGGGCTAAAAGATTAAGATTTGTTTGTAATCAGAGAGCCTAAATATGAGTATGGAGCTATATGGTGCATAAACCGCAGCACGCATCAGTGGTTTTCGTTTTTTCATGGAGCCGGGTCGCCCTGATACGGGCTCCCTACCGATCTTGAAGGTGATTCATGATGGTGCTAAGGCTCTTAGAGCAATCTCAGGTGGAACATTGGGGATGGCCAATAGCATTGATGTGTTTCGCCTGCGTGAACCGTTCACTGTGTTGACCTACTCAATCAGTACGGATATGTTCACTAAATTGGCAGCGATTTCGTTTGTTAAATGCTATAAAATGAGTTGGAAAAATGTCATGGGTGAATTTGGGTATGCTTGATGAATCTACCAGGTGGAGATGAGGGAGCGGGGCCTCGACAGGGATTGCTTTGCTGTCAGTTTGGGGTATAATTATTATGGAATGATCCCAAGGCGGTCATGGACGGGTTGAACCTGGCACTAAATGGCAACCTGAGGGCAAATGTATGAGGGGTAACTCTACCTGGGGGTCGACAAACAATTATTCCATGCTATTGGAATGCAAGCATGACTGGGTTGACTGCAATAGGTCGTACCATAAAAAAAAAGGTAACTAAGAGATGGGTAAGATTAGGTGAATATCAGTTATTTTGGGGCATACCCGAGATGAGGAAATTTTAGTAATTGTTACAGCGCGCGGAGAAGCTTCTTTTGTTGTAGGCGTGCTCTGCTTTTGGATAGCATTATCCTGCACGCTGCTATCAAAGTGGAGTCTAATTTGCTATGGAGGTATGTGTATCCGGCCAATTCTCTCTATTAGGTTCCCAGTGGGGGACAATTGAAGGACGAAGGGGTTCGTAGTGTATCTGGTACTAGTCGCGTCTTTGTGTGTAACCAGAATTGAAACACAGGTAGTGAGATCTTTATCCATTCGGGATTTGCAGGGAACGTGTTGGGGGTTTGCCAAATCGTTCGTGCGTTTCAGTCGATTTTGGGAACGAGAAGCTTCTCGGACCAAGGTACAGAGGGTAGATACAGGGAGCCTTGTTATGGAGTTATGGGTGCCGAAGGGGACTGATCAATCCCAAGTGAGCCGCGCGTAGAAGGACCCGAATTAGTGAGTAACGTAGGAATCTCCATTATCAGGTATATTGGAGAAGCAAGGAGAGAATGAAGGGCTTAAAGAAGGCTTAAAAGGTGATATGGTTAGGACTGCCCTCGGAAGTACTTCGATTTCACCTAGGTCTACTGGTCTGGTCCTTGTTGTTTTCCCTGCTGCCTAAACTCTCACTCGGGCATTAACGCCGCGGAGAGGAGTAGGAATTCATTTTGCGGTTTTCGGCCCGTCAGACCGCCAGTCAAAAATAACTTATCAACGGCGGTCAGGCCGCCGTTAAAAACCGCCGTTGAATATTGAAGTCTGGCAGTTCTACGGGCGGTTCAGGAGACGCCTGCGTAACCGGGCGGCTTAATCGTACAAATCATCGTTAAGTGGCGCGGTTAAAAGCGACGGTTTAAATTCCGCGGCTAACAAACCGCGTACACCGGCGGTCATAAAACCCCAGTTAGAACCTCCAGTAATAGGCATTTTTCCTGTAGTGCACTCCCTTGAAACCCCCTCCAAGTGTCTTCTACCTCTCTCAAACTCCATCCTTTCCTCACTCCCTCTCAAGCTCTCTCTTCAAGTTTCCGCCAGAAGAACGAAGCTACAATGGCTGCCGAAGACACTCTTTATAAGAAAGAAAGAGGTCTTTAAATAGATTTACAAGACCAACATTATCGTCCGGATCGATCTCCAGATCGTCCCGGACTGTATGCATAAAAAGAGAGCTTCTAAAAACCCTAAAAACTTAATTTTGGTGCCAAACATCGTCCAGGACGATTGCAGGATCGTCCTGTACGATGTGCTTAAAAAGAGGGCTTCAGAAAACCCAAAAAACTCAATTTTGGCGCCCAAAATCGTCCTGGATGATCTCAGGATTGTCCAGTATGATGTGTAGAATTTGACCTGATAGTTTCGGACGATATTAGGATAGTACAGAACGATTAGTACAAAAAATGTACATATCATCCATAATGATATTTGGATCGTCCGAAATGATGTAGAAGAGAAATTATGGTATTTTATCCTCACCGATTTGGGAAAATGAAGTATGTCGGCAAACATTGGCCAGGACGATATACAGATCATACAGGACAATATGATTGAGAAATTTAACCATAATTAGTCCCTTAATCGCATGATCAGTTTAGGCATGATTTGTATTGATCGTCCTGGACGATCTAGGTCATCCAGGATGATTAGAACAAAAAGTAAATCTTAAAATCTTGCCTAAATTGTCATTGGCGGCTCTTTTCCAAGATCATAAAGGATCTTCCTGGATGATCCAAAATTGTCCAGTACGATTAGTTCAAAACTTAATCTTCTAGATTTGACTAGATCTCACTCCCTTGAGTGTGTGTGTGTGTGTGTGCATGGTCACAAAGCAAGCATACACCCTTATAAGACTTGACTCAAGAAATCAAAAATTACATCAATGAATATTACAAATCCTTTTACGACATAACATTATTCAACCCAATCTTGAGCTATGATTCTTTGTTTGATGTTGCATGGTATTCCTGAAATATTAGTATACACACAAATAAATATATATTGAAAATACAAATAGACAATAGAAAGTGATCCATAATATTTATTATCATCAAAATATAAACTCATAAGCTTGAGTTGCAAAAATGAAATTACAACCCTTGATATCCCATGTTTTACTAAAAATGGTTATGATCTTATCATCCCATCCATCAATCAAATTGTGAATTAAACATTCTTCACACCCACTATCTGTCATACTCTATCCTAACCACTCAATCAATCCACATGCTATCGAATGGCTCCTATAGTTGCCATGGTGGATAAGTGGCTTGACCGTCGGCATTCATATGGACCAATAATGCATCATCATATAGAATTCTAAGGTTGAGCCAGGCCACCGTCAGATAAACCCGAGAATATTAATTATAAATAAATTAAATGGCTAGAAACTTAAAAATTTTACCCTAGTTTCATTTGTTGACCAAATGTCATAAATGACCACATAACACCAGGGTGAGCTCGTTAACATTTTAAAAATTTTTTGGAGGAATTTGAATTATGGAAATAGAGTATTATACAATTGAATATATATAGTTTTTAATTTAATTATCTCAAACCATGAGCTAACTTGGGCTAAATTTTGGACAGAATAAACTATGGGATGTTCCTAGCTTCCCCAAATTTTCCATTGACAAGTTAAAGTCCCCAAGCTTTATTATTAAGTTCTAAGAGTTAGAGGTCATTATTTTAATTTAAACAATGGGAATTTAATTCACCTAATGCATATAAAATTAGGTACCCAAATTTATGTAGTTTTTTTACATTCTTACAATTGTTAAACACCTCCAATGGTAAACCTTGAACACTAAAAACACCTAGAAAATGGTAAGTTATGGTTGTGCTAGTGAACTTAAAATAAATCTAGGAAATTTCTTTAACATCCAATAGGGATGAAACTTAAATAAAATAAAGTTACTCACATGATGAACCCAAGGATTTAATTTTACTGTAATTAGAATTCATCAGGTTAGTCAAAACCAAAACCCTAAAATCAGTCTTTATTTAAGATGGATGGAGGTGAGGATGAACCCCAATGAGGTGTTCTTTGCATGTATGGGTAGTTTTAGCTTGTTTTGTTCCACTCTTCTTTGTTGTGCATTGTTGAGGAAGGTTTTCTTGTGATGCCTTTTCCTAGTTGGTACCCATTGTATACTTTTTTTACTTTATTTTAATGAAATCTTTTTTCCAAAAAAAGGAAAATTTCAAAACTCACAATTAATAAAAAATCATAAAAAAATATAAAAATAAATTGAAAAAAAACTTCTAAATTAAATTTATAACAAATAAATTTTAAATCAATCTTAATTTTAACTAAAATTAAAAATTTAAATTCAACTTTAATTAGTAATTAACTAAATAAATTAATTTAAAATAAATATTATTTCAATTAATCCCAACTTTTAGGGATTAAACATGGGTTATCCTAATCAATTTTATCATTCACCTGAACATTTGAGATTAATTTGATTAATCAAAACTCAACCAAGTTCTTTTAAAGGAAGAATTAAATAAATAATAAAAAGATTAAAAAATAATAATAAGTCTTAAATAAATAAATAAAATAAATAATTTTAAATTAAATTTTAAAAATAAAATCAAATCCAATACTCAAATCACCTCAGTTAAACTCAAGACAACTAACCTAAACAATTTAAACTTAAAGCTAAACACATCAACTCACTTAATAAACCCTTAAACTTAAGAATACCTCTATGCATTTTGTTTGATTCCATTGAAGCATATAATTTTCAATGTGTTAAATTTATAGGTATTTAATATATCTTTAATAAATTGAAGTCTTCTATGCATATGTTTGATTCCTTTTAGATGGCATACTTGCATTTTATTTATAAGGCTTAGGATGTGAGGTTGAGTGCTTCTAAGCAATTTGAAGTATTTTAATTAACATATTTTTTATGATAATTTTCTTTTAAATCATTAATCAAAATATTAAAATAAAACTTTAAGGACTCTATGCAATCACTCTACCCTATAAAAGAGAATGAATGCATTATATTATGAGCCTTAGAACTTATAGGTTAGTGGCTTCTTTACATTGGAGTCATTAGCTTATATGGTTCTTTAAAATTTAATAATCAAACTCATACACATTAAAACATGATTAATAAAATTTTAAATCATTAAGATTTAAACTTAAATCAAAGCCCCTTTGATTTATTTTAAACAAACAATTTCAAATCAAAACTCGTTATAGTAAATAATAAAACTCCTTAGGATATATAAAATCCACACTTCCTTCTTTACACAATATCTATAGTTTTCTAGGACAACTGACTTTAGCTTAGGCCAGATCAGTGATAATTCTAGTGTTCTTGCAGATGCCTTACTTAGATGGCATCTTACGTATATTAATTTATTTTCAGTATTATTCATAATCATATATGTTACACACTTTTACCTACATAGTACTCTATGTTTAGAAGTTGCATGTAGGATTCTATTGCACTTTTATTTTTTGCTTATATGCTTTGCTTATAGCATAGACTTTTTAGAATTTACTTAGGCTTTCAATGTAAATATAAAAGTCAAATGTCTAGAATGTATCTGGATCGAGTTGTATAAAGAGTTATAAAAGGTTTAAAGGTATTTTCCTATAAACATAGGGCTTCAAAAGAAAATGCTTTATCTTCCTTTGAGAAACATTACCTTTTTCAAATCTTATGGGAGACATGAAGCTAGAAGACAATAAATAAATACATTTAAACATACATTCGTAGGAGTAGAAATCTAAGCATTTTATGGTGGAGCTTGACCACCATATCTTTCAGTAAACTCTGGTTTATATTTTGCATTAAAAATAAATTAATACAAATTTTATGTATACAATATTCTTTTATACTGCTTCATGTTACATGTATAGCATACATAGGGGTGATAGATTTACATTAGAGGGTATTTTTTCATAGGTTTCTTTCGGTATGCATGTTCCAGACTTTGTAGGAACATGTATGCTAGTTCTAAGATGATACGATAGTAGTACCATATACATGAACACCTTTATCATGACATAAATACATATATGCATTTTAAATTTTTTGCAATGTACACTAAACCAAATCACATAAGCCTATAGTAATAGATAGGGGGGCCCATTTCATCACCGGGGAACTTTACTTTTTCCATTGGGCTTTAAGGCCATTATAATGCTAGTTTTTTTCTAGAAAATATCATATTTAGAAAATTTTAGAAATTTAGTGTTGACTAAAAATAAAATTTAGAGTTTATGTTGCCTTTGCATGAAAATGTATTAGTTAGGTTCATCTGAACCAACTCATATTACTATGCTCTAATTTAAAATTTTAACCAAAATCCTTTATGTTGGTATTAAAAGAACCTTTCTTACTTGCATACATTAGACCAAGTAATCATGATTTTAAATACTTTTTCACCTCCCAAACTTTGGTCCATGAAGATTATCCTAACCTTCAAATAAGTTTTATAAACTCTAAAGTTTTTTAAAAATGATTGATTGGAACTATTAAAACTTCATATCAAATCTATTAAAATTTAAACCTAAAATAAGTCTAATCACCACTTTAATTGAATATTTTATATCATGAGATGTAACTAACTATAGAAGATTGCCTCTATAAGAGGCCAAGAATCCAATATAAAATAAACACTATTTTAGTTTGCTAGAGGTGGGGGAAAATTTGTTATACATAGACTAAACTATATGCTTGATTAATTTTATTTTTTAAATGATAGGTGAATGTCACTTTTATCCTTGAGATGAATTGAAAATTCTTTATGATGTGTTTAACCATGAAAGTAAATTTCATTTCTCTTTTCAAGTCAATGGTGAAGCATTAGTCTATTTTTGATATAGTATAATGTTAATTATCCAATTTTGACTAAAAAATATAAAATGAATCAGTGGCTCTTATATTTATCCACATATATCATATACAAATAAAAGAGGTGTGAAATAGTGATCAATGGAGGGACCAATATGAATGTAGTATTCACTCATGCTCTCACAAGGGCTACCCTCAAATATGAGCCTCATCTAGAGCCATTTCATTTTTCTTGTTTAGATCACACTTCCTTACCAATTACTACTCGATGTTTACTACCTATTAAGATTAGAAGTTATATTGATCACATTTGGTGTGATGTCCTTCCCACATAAATAAAAAATGTCTTATTAGGTCGACCTTAGCTCTTTGACATGAATGTCATTCACTACACAAGAGAGAACATAAATGTGTTCAAATTTAATAATAAAACCATTAGACTCTTTCCTGTGAAACCAAATGAAAAGGAGCCTATCACACCTCCCCATAAGATTTTCGCTCTCACTCATGCACAGAAACCTTCTTGAGAAGGAATGCAAATTCCACCACATAAGATCTTTCCTACACCTCCTCACTAACCCTACTCGGAACTTAAACCTAAGCCTAGCCATAAGAAGAATTATAAAGATCAATTAATCAAACTAATAGGGAGGATTCTTCTAACATTTTGTCTAAGAATCCTATAATTTCACAATCATTTATGAACCTTAATGTTATCAAGGTAGGATTCAATATTATTCAAAAAGAATTTTTAGAACTTGGATCATGTTACCTACTTCATATGAGAGATGTTGCACCGGATATATCTAAATATAACATTCCTAAAATAATTGCTTCCTTTATTCGAAAATATTTTGTGGTATATTTTGATGACATATTAATTTTCTACTCAAATGAAAAAGACCACCTAATACTAGTTTTAGTTAAGATATATAAAAAAAACTTCCTATAAATATTAATAAATGTTTCTTTTGCATGCATGAGGTCACTTTTTTTGGATTTATTCTAATTGTTGATGGCTTGAAAGCTGATCCCATCAAAATTCAATCTATCTTAAATTGGCCTATCCCGAAGAGCTTTATTGCATTTGTTCAACTTCTATGGTTTATCTATTTTCTATCAAAGGTTAATCAAGAACTTTAGTACTATTGTAGCTCCTATCATACATATTTTAAAAGGGATAAATTTGAATGGACTGTATCTTTACAAAAGACCATGGAACAAATTAAAGTCCTTAGGACTCATCTCTTGTTTTAAAACTTTAATATTTAATAAAACATTTGAGGTCACATGTGAAGTTTTTGGTGTAGGTATAGGATGTGTCCTATGTTATAAGAACTGTAAATTATTTTCTAGTAAAATTTTGAATGAGGCTAATCAACGATACTCAACATATGACAAAGAATTTTTTTTCCATCATTTAAACATTAAGAGAATAGAGGCATTATCTTTTACACAAGGAGTTCATTCTAAACACCGATCTCCATGCTCTAAAATCCATAAACACCCAAAATAAATTGATTATAAAGCATGCAAACTGGGTCAAATATCTTCAGGACTTCACTTCTGCTCTAAAACATAAACCTGAAATAGAGAATAAACCTGCTAATACACATTTAAGGGTAAATTTGGTAATTTCTTTTTTTAGAATTTCATATCCCTAGATTTGAAAGGATCATAGATGATTATCAAACATGTACAAATTTTCCTTTGACTTATCGTGAGCATACTGAGAATGAACTATCATAGTCCCAGATTAAATTTTAAGAGAATTATCTATTTTAAATCCCTTAATTAACTTACAAGAGTTACTAATCTAATTTTAATAAGTAAAAACTAGTGGCAGTAACTTCAAATCATAGACATCAAAAACATTTTCACTTTCATTCATCATAATTGCATATATAATAGCTAAGAGACCAATCAATATATCATTCTATCTTTCTTTACTATTAACTACAAAAGAAACCAATATACAAAAAATTAAAGAAAACCTAAAAAAGCCTAATCTTTCTCACACCACTAGATCTTGATCCCTTACTCAAAATATGTAAAATTCATAGAGTGAGCTAACAACTTAATAGATTAAAAAAACCTACAACTTCGATTAATACAATACAACAAATGTAGTTTACATGTAATCATTCCAACAATATTAATAATAGTATGAACATATAATTATAAAAATATGTGGCGATAAATGTAAAAAATGTTATCTCATATGAGCAATGAAAATCAATGTAAGCAAGCTGATTCATAATCATTTATCAGTATCCAATAAAGGATTAATATTCTATCATTTTCTATACCTATTAGTTACAAAATATTTCATGTATTATCTCATATAAATTAATACACCTATCTATTATATCCATGTACCTCATTTATATGTAAATTATTATTCCTATCAAATTTAATGTATCAATTATTAGTCGTATCGATTATATAAATCTTATGTATAGTTTCATATGATGGAATGTTTATGCATGTCATAAAACACCAATACCATATGTTATATATATCATGTATATCATATAGTTCATATATATCTTGTGCCCTTATATAAATTTTATCAGACATATCACATGTCTGTATCAAGCATTTCCTACAGCATGTATATATCATATCATATCATGTTACTTATACGATTTATCATATATACACATGTCATATGCATTTATAAGCAAGATATAACACCTGGCCATATTTGGTGTCTTTTTCTATATCATGTCCTCTAAGCCAATCCTATAGGAATTAGTCTTAATCATATTTGTTCTATTGAACCTTAGATATGGGGCTTTCATGTAAGATGTTATGACTTCTTCCCCATCAATATATTATATCATATTAATCAGTCTCCTTATACCTTCATTTTTATGTCACTGAGGATTATGCCATAAATCTTATTTTAAAGAAAGATCATTGGCCCACCTTCCTACACAAGATAACATATCTCTATACAATCTAAATCAATCAAACATTTCCAACCAGCCTTTCTGACATTTACACACATTTCAAACTATATCGATCATAATAAAAAAATATCATATACAGCAAATACAATTATCATTGTACTCATCAATATGCCTAAAATATTTCAAAAATATATGTAAATCTATGTATATCATGTATTTCAAATCCAAAGGTGAAATACTAACTTCTAATCATTTTATACCTAGTATTATAATACCCATTTCATTTAAAATGACATATAAATAAAACCACCAAATGAAATATCAAGATTTACCAGTCAAAATACTTAAGATAATAATATTTATTACATATCAAAAGTTACGTGGTGGAAAATCAATAAAATATAAAATATAACATTTTTATCAATTTCAAGAGGGAAAAAATAGGAAAATATAAAAGTATTGGAAATAGAGGTAGGGTTAAGGTTACCTACCATGATTAAAACACTTTTTATAATTGGAGCAATGAAAAATAATGGCTCGAACCTAATTTCTATCTCCTCCTTTCTCCTTCTCTCTCTTCTTTTCTCCCACTTTCTCACCTAGTCAAGAAATTAAAATAGGGAGGTTTAGGTAAGGGATTTAAGAGAAAATGCTTATAGATATTTCTTTAAAAATAAAAAATTTAATACCTAGCATCAAAACACTCTAGATCTAGCATCGCAGCTCTTCCCCTTTGAAATCACACTATCGCAATGCCTGACCTTAGTGATACACCATTATTTCATTTTTTTTTATAAATTTGTTAAAGATCTCAATACCATGATGTTAACCACCTAACAATGCAACATCAACCAAATAAAATCTTGGAATTTTGGAAAAAATTTAATTCATGATTATTACAATCTACCCAACTTAAAAAAATATCATCCTCAATAGTTCCTACTATGGATGACAACTACACAAACAATATCACTAATCCCTGGTCATATCAATTATCAATCAAATTATGTATTTATTCATTCACACATGTATGCATATCAAATATTATGCGTGTCAATCCATTAATCATGTAATATATGTAATATAATTATTACTATAAATAAAATCTAAAATAGAGAACTATACCAATGGACCTTTATAGTGCATCTCTCACTTCCTTCTGACTTAAGTTATATACTCATGGTTATATGGGTGATATCATTATTGACTCTGTGGGTTGCCTCTAACTTCCACTCACATTCTTGTTCATAATATTAGTCTTGCTCACTAAACCTTGACTAGGCATTCTAGATCTTACTATAAGTCTCTATCCATTTAGCTGCCTAATTTGGTATATCCTAGATTATGATCCCCCTTCATATCCTCTTTAAGGGAAATCAAACATCGTGTGCCTGTATTGACTACACCAAAAATATTATCCTATTATCAAGTATCACTATCATGTGTGTCTCCTATCACATCTGATGTAGTAACCTAAAAGTTTAAAATGAATTTATTTGAAAAACATAAAAATATGGTCTAGTAGGTAGAGTTGTGGCGTTGTGATGGCAAGTGCAATGGCCCTAAGGGTGTTGTTGTGCCAAAAAATATCATCACATTATAAAGGCTCTATTCTATAATAAATTTATGGGTAGCATGAAGTGCTACGACACTTTATTATGTGTGCCATGATGCCAAAGATGACATGTAATGTTGTGATGTTGTACTGTGAGTACCATAGTGCCAGGCACTAAAAAATTTTACATATATATTTTTTCCTTTAAATATCCCTACCACCCACCATTCCTTCCCCCACTTTACTTGGTTTACGAGGGAAGAAAAGAAGAAAGAAGAAGAAAAGAAGGGAGAGGGAAGGAGAGAGAGAGAGAGAGAGAGAGAGAGAGAGAGTTTTAACATAAATATATATTGTATAGATTTTTAGTATTTCATAGATTAGTGCATGTCATACATAATATTTATTTATATTGTATAGAAAAAATTATATGACTGATATAAGATAAATGTGGCATTTGCATATCACTAATAAATTCTACATTTCAACACAATAATTAATATAGGCTAGCTCTTAAAACATAATATATTAGATAGAAGGTTGGAAGAACTAGCTTTCCTTTAAAGAAGGTTTGTGGTGTAATTTCTACTAACATATTTTACTGACATGTACATAGTGATTATTCTTTATAGATTATTAAAATACACCTTTAAATTAATTTAAGATTTATGAACAATGATGGCTTGTAGGGTCTCATTTCATGGTCTCAGGTCTATAGCATCTCATATTGTAGGTTGTAGAATCAAACTATCTACAACAAGGCCTGGAACTGCTCTTGTTCCTTCCTTCCTTTACCTCTACAACTGCTCCTGCTTAGGGTAATGGAAAAATTGGTGGACATGTATCTGCTGCCTCTGAAGCTGGTTGATCAAGGCACTGATGACAGCTCCATATTAGGTGAAACAAAGAAATTTGAACCACCCGACATTTAATAAAAAATTTTTGGCTTCTTCCTTTGATTAGCCCACATCAAAAAGTCAACTCTTTTGAAGACACCCACCCAAGGCACCTAACATGTCTCAAAATTCTTTGAAGACTTTCATGATATGTAAAATCATATGTTATGTTAATGATTTACTAATACAAATAGAACTAGGATCATTATCTGTCCCTATATGAATTTCAATTAATTCATCAATAATGGATGGAGTCCCTTCCTCGAAATGATATCTTCTTCTACATAGATCATAGTTCATTGTATTCATGATATCCAACTCAACTAATGAAGTCCTACTTAATCCCATGCTCTGCTCTTGACTTGACTTCTAGTTGCCGCTTAAGTAATTGAGCAGCCATGAATTTTCAAAGAATCACTTCCGCTCTAGGTACTACCAAGTTTGCATTATAGAGAGATTGAGGGATAGTTAATTCTATGTTACATTGGAGAAGTGCTCATTTGTGTAATACAAAATTATGTTCGTCGGCTACTGGATAGGGAGAGGAACTATACGCATGGACCATAAGACGGTCCATGCTATCACTACGTGGCAAGCCTGGCCAAGATAAAGGAGTTGTAACCATTCTTTCATTCTGGTTGAGCTCAGTCTAGTGACTTTTCTCTTCTTTATTTACCAGAATGAAGAATTGGGGGCATAGAACTAGCCTAGCACTTAGAAAGTGATCGGCGCCACCTAGGTCTAAAGGCCAAGTTGTGCATCTTTGGTAGGTTAACTTAAAAAAACTTTCTTGCAGTACACTTCTTCATGGCCGATATTATCCTCACTAACACATTATATGTTAGTGTGGTAGTCAGCTTGGCAAGTGTACCTCAGTATGAGATTCTTCAACTACACAGTCTTCAGAGATGACACAGTTATCATCGGTGATGGGGTAGCTTAGAAGTATGCTAAACTTATTGAGCAGTGTGAGGTGACGATATCAAAAGAATATTCCTTTATTTTGCATGTCCATGGAATCCACAAGTGGTGTATGAAAAAGGCTAGCTCATCAAAAGTTTAGTTCCTTTATGAGCAAAGTTCAAAATCCATAAGGGTTTTGAAGGAAGTATACAACTAGGGTAACTTGCAGCTATAGCTATTAAGAACAAATGTGACTACAATAATTAGATCTCTATAGAAGAAATTTGAAAGTGTAATCTTTGCTTGAATTTACTATATATACAAAAAATTAGCTTAAAGGTCTTCGTCTCCATGTAGAAGAAAACTCCCCAATTTTATGACCAACCTTTTCTTCAGTGTTCCGACAATGAACATGATTTTTCCATTGTAAATGAGGACGGAGAAATCAATGATTTTTGGCGGGCAACTATATGTGATTTGAAATGAGATAGAATAGAAAAGAGTTGTGGTTCTGACCTTTTTCTTTATCAAAACAAAAGGAAAAGGTCATTCTCTTATGTAAATAGAAAGGGAGTGACTAGAATTCCTCCTTTTATAATGCGTGATCAGTGGGTTTCAACTCCTCTAGTCTTTAGAATGTAGTCCTGGTAGTGGTGAACTAAAACATAGACCATAAGATGACATCTGCAGAGGCTTGGAGAGCAAAAGCATCACATTAAAGTTGGATGTCATATCTTGCTATTCATAATTGCATCCATGATTGTATTTACATGATAGTCTATGAATGGATTGATAGATATAACTAAAGTAAGGCTAATAGAACCTATATTAATACTTATATAATATGACATACTATATATAAGAGACATGATAAATATTCATAGGTATACATATACAACATATTAACATAAGACACTATTAAGACATACTAATATTGATATACATGGAATAATTATTGATATAAGCCTGTGATAGAACCATTAATATGAATACAAATAATCGATATATAATTAAGGCTTATTTTACTATACAACATATATTATTAATTAATAGTGTTTCACTAGTGTTCTTATAAAAATATAGACTTTCTTTGCATATAACCATTCATCTTCTTCCTATTTCTTTATAACTCCCTTAAATAGTGGGGTTTTTATCTTATGAAACATCTATAAGTGCTTATGCTCTCTAGCCTTCTTACTCTCAGTCTACTTTCTTAGTACATCACTCATCAATTGAGCAATCAAACTAATAAATTGCATCGTGCTATCATAACTTATTAAGGCCACTATACTTTATTCATTTGAAACTTCATTTTCATATTGATCCATTTTATAATATATTCTCTTTCCTAACAAATTATAATTCAATCATACATATGAATTATATGAACTATAAAACAAATAATTCTTAACACTACACATTTCCACTCATCTCAATCATTTTTTATAGCACTGATTGCAATTAAATTCTTCTAATAATATTGGGTCTGATGCCAAACTATTACGGTCTTAGATCCAATCTTGAAAAAATTATCTATTTTAAATTGTTGACCTCATTTTTGTATGAGTTCACTTGGACTAATCTTGACCTTAAATCAATCCAATATCCAAACCAATCTAGACCTTAGGATCCTCCTAGAATCCTGACCTTAGGATCTATTCTAGGTCCTAGGATCCTTCTAGACTTCAGACCTTTTATTCTATCTTTCTCTACTCCTGATTAAAAAAGAAACCAAAATATATAAAATAAAATAAAACTTGGAAAGGCCTGATCTTTCTCACTCTACTGATCCTGAATCGTTTCTAAAAATATTTAAAAACAATTGAGTGAGCTAATAGCTTAGTAGGTTATTAAAACCTACAAGTGTAATCAATGCAAGGCAACTTAAGTAATATGCACATAATTATCCAGAAAATATATGTATGAAAATATAACTCTAAAAATATTTGGAAATCAATGTAAACATTAGCATTTTATATGAGAAATAAAAATTAATATATGTAGGGTGATTCTTAATTAGTGATCAATAACCATATGATGGATTAATTCATTCTATCATTTTTATACCCATCAGTTACAAAATAGCTCATGTATTATCTCATATAAATTATAACATGTGTCTATTATATGTATATACCTCATATACCTATATATATCATTATTCTTATCAAATATAATGTATCAATTATCAATCATATCAATTGTGTCAATTTTATCTGTAGTGTCATATGCTATAATATTTATGCTTCTTATAATACATCAATATTATATATAATATATATCATAAATATCATATATTTCATATATATCATGTGCCCTTATATAAATCTTACAAGTCATGTCATATCTTTGTATCATTCATTTCCTGTAGCATAAATATATCATATCATATCATATCATATCATATCACTTTTATGATTTATCATATATATACTCATGCCATATGCATTTACAAGTAACATAAGAAACCTAGCTACCTATGGTAATTTTCCTATTATCATGTCTTATAGGCTTGTCCTATAAGAATTAGTCTCAATCAAATCAGTCATATTATAAGGAATCAATCCAATAATACATGTCACAAGCTACAGGTTAAGTGGTTTTCATGTAAGTAGTCTTTACTTTCTATCTGCAGTATATTATATCATATCATATCATTCAGTCTTCTTATCCCTCTGTTTTCATATCACTAAAGATTATACATGTAATAGCCCATATTTTGACTTTGCTAATTATTTTCTAAAGTCATTAAAAAATTAGATTTCAATCCATCTTCATATTGGTATTTTGATCATAGTATTTTACTTACACAATTTTTTTTATATAATTTTTGGGCTCTGGTGAAAATCCTTAAGGAATTTGTACCTATCAGTACAAGTAAGGATTTTGGGACCGTCAAATGTCTGATTTGCAAACCAATTTCATATTTTTTTGTAATTTTTAAAGTCCTAAAATAATTTTTTTAAATTACATACTAAAGAAATTAATTAAATTAATAATATAATATTAAATTATTATTTTTATATAAATATCCTTAGTCACTTAAAGTATAAAATTCTTTAAAAGCCTATCCAATTCATTTCATTTAACAAAGAAAAGAAAAAGTGAATTTAAGAGAGAATGTGAGGAGACAAAAAGAAGACTTAGGATTTAGAGGCTGTTGAGCAATTTTTATCAGTTAGGTCAGTTGAGAGATTTACTTGTCTCGTTGTAAGGAGCCTTTACCCTATTTCTGATTTCAAAGATTTTGTATTATTGACTTTTTTTAGATTAAATTTATGTTTTCATTACATAATTGATCATTGGGCCAATTGGGATATTTGCTCGTCTTAGTGTAAGGAATTTTTAACTTATTTTTTATTTCAAAAATTTTATATTTTTGATATTTTTCTGATCAAATTTGTGTTTTCGTTATCAAAAAATATGAATAACTTTATATTGGCAAAACTTTTAGGGCATTACTTTTTGCATGTTATAGAGATCATAATTATGAGCATTTTGAATATTTATTTGAGATTTTTCACTAGGTGATTTTGAAAGTACAATGATTTTTTTCTACCACAAAATTTATTTGACCTCTAAAAATAATTGTGTAGTACAATAAGAGTCTTAAAATATCATTTTATATAATTCATGTTACTTTGATAATTTTCTAAAAATATGCATTTTTGCCTAATAATATTCTTTATTGCATACCATTATGACATTTAATTATCTTCTTAATTAAGCTCAATTATATATTATTTACTATAATGCATTGAAAATGAATATGGATATATGCTTAAGTAATAGTTGGTCGCTATTACTGTTATAGTATTATGATAATAATATATGTGTGTGAAACAAATAAGTAAAAAATAGTTAACCTATTAGTTGAAGATTGATTGACCTGTACAAGATGGTGGGTTAACAGGATTTGTTTAAATAATATGATTTGGTGTTATCCTCTACTAATTCATGTGATACACTGATTGGGAGTTATAAGGAGATTACTACTATGCTGACAGACAAAGAGTGATGACTCTATTTACTGAGCCAACAGTTTAATAATACTAATATTAATACTAAAAATCATTATGATAGCTAAAACTTCTTACTTGTTTAATGTGACTACTAAAATATATATTTCTGAGGCAGTATTCTTATTATTGTATGGATTTATTAGTATTATATTTATTTATTATTATTGCATTATTATATTGCTCATATCACTTAATTATTATTATTACTGATATAGATACTAATACTATTTGATACTACTGATTCACTATATTTATATTATGCATGCGATATACTAAGCACATGATATGAATCACTTGGATAGCATGTGTACATTCCTATATGATTTTATTACATTGATTTAATTTTGATAGACTTTATTGATGTTTTGATTTGATACTTTATTTTATTTCTTTACTAATTAGTATTAAGGATTTGATGATTGCTTTATAGATTTGACATTCATACTAGTTTATTGCTTTATTGGTTTTTATATTATAATGTTTTACTATTTATAGATTCTACTACTATATATAAATTTTATTATTTTGAACCGATTCAATGATCATATAAATGTAACTGTTATGATTAGAATGTTGACAAGCACATTGCTCCTTTACCGTGCTTTGAAGTCTATTATAGGTTTTGGTGACTTGCTGGACTTTTAAATGCTCATTATATGGTTAAATGATTTCAGGTCAGGGAAGGGGATTCGGAGTTTGAGACTGGTAAAGATTTCTTCATGTTCAGGTTGTTTTTATTTTAGTTATTCTTTTTTACTCAGGGCATATGGTTATGATATTATTATGTAGATCCTGAGTAATGTATATAATTTTTAGGAATAAAAATAAATGTGTACATTGATGTTTTAAATTATAGAATATATTTTATTATTTGTTACTCATAAATGATATTATATAGCTCTAGTTGTTATTTATTAAAAAAATTAAAAGAATAATTATTTCAAATTAGATTTTTGGACATCACAATACCATTACCTTTAAAGCATATCATCCCACCCTCCTATACAAGGTAATATATGTAAAATAAATATAAATTAACCAAAAATTTTCAATAATCCTGGAATAAGCCAAAATGTATGTTTGATTAATTGAACATCAAATATATACATATCATGTATTTCATATACAAAGGTGATATACTGACTTCTAGTTATTTTATAAATAACATTATACTTTCCATTTCATTTAAAATGACATATAAGCAACATCATCCAATAAAATTTTAATATTTATAAGTCAAAATACTCAAGATAATGATATCTATTACATATCAAAAATTACAAGGAAGAAAATCATTAAAATGAGAAAGATGACATTTTTATTGATTTCAAGAGGAAGAAAAATGGGAAAAATATAAAATCATTAAAAATAGAGGTAAGTTTAGGATTTCCTATCATGATTGGAACACTTTTTGCAACTGGGATAATAGAAAATAATGGCTCAAACCTAATTTCTCTCTCCTCATTTCGCCTTCCCTCACTTCTTTTTTCTCCCTTTCTCTCTTTTCTCACCCAATCAAGGAATTGAAAAATGTGAAAGGGGAGGCTCATGTAAGGGATTAAGAGAAAATACTTTTAAATATATATTTTAAAATAATATTTTTTTTGACTTAGCATCATAAAGCTCTAGACCCTAGAGAGCATAACGTTGCAGTGCCCAACGTCAGCACCGTAGCGTTAGTTCATTTTCCAAAAAATCTATTAGAGAGTTCAATGCCACAATACTGACCTCCTAACATCGCAATGCTTAATCGACCAAATTTTTGGAATTTATGATGTCATTACATGAACCTCCCTTTATTACCCTCACTAATGATTATTCCATCAATTATGGGTATTTATATAAGTGAAGAAAATTGTTTTCTGATGTTCTATTTACTAAAAAAATATAAGAGAAGAAAGTTGCGCATTCCAAGGACATATCTTTAAATATTCCTCATCATTAAGTTGTACTCTGGCAGCATTGTAGGACACTTTGAGATGATGAATACTATTCACTTCTTAGAATCTTGATTTTTTTGTCCTTCCCTCAAATGAGATACTAAAAGGGTTATGACTCAGGGTTAAACTTGTAAAAAGGCCAAAAAAACTTAGCAATATTCTAAATAATATTGTGCTTTATCTATTCCCTTTAGGTCATGCAAAGATATTTCCATGTATTTTATATTATTCTTACCTTGGTAACCTTGAGGACATGATACCATTTTATATTGTTAGAACAATTCTCTAAAATGGCACATTTCATGACTTGCTCAAAATTTAATGATGCCTCACATAAATATACCTAGGATATTCTTTGAAGATGTTATTAGAATTCATGCACTTATTTCCAAAATTATTTCAGATCGAGATGCCAAATTTGTATCTTTCTTTTAAAAAATATTATGGAAGCTCATGGGTACTACACTTAAGTTTTCCTAATCTTTTCACTCACAAACTAATAGCTAGATTGAGGTAGTTAATAAAACCCTAGGAAATTTGATTAGGAATTTAGTGGGAAGAAGCCAAGGAAATTGGGATCTTCATTTACCTACCACTATAGGAAAATCAATTATTACCACTACCAAAAAAGACGGACTATCGCAGCGATTTTAAAAACCGTTGCAAAATCTACGTTTTGAATACGAAAATTGCTTTGCTTTGCATCGGTTAAAACCGCTGCAATTTGCACCGGTTAAAACCGCTGGCATATCCAATAGAAAACTTTTAGTGAACCGAAGCCCTAATTCCTCTCCTCCATCTTCTTTGCGCGAACTGGAGCGGCTCCGGATTTCTGTGTGACGAAAATCTTCTCCTCGCGAATCCCGACCGATCGTGCCTAGCTTCGATCCTCACTGTGAGTCTCTTCCCCTTCACCCTCTTCTTCTCTTTTTCTTCTCATTGTTTTTCTTCATATACTTTGTTTGCATCATTAGGGTTTAGGTTAATCGACCGTAGCTTAGTCGTTGGTTTTTAAACATGAAATGCAAAGCTCCTCCTTATAAATTTCGCCCGTTTGTTTGAGAGTGAAAATATTCCAACTCATACATTTTCTAATTCAACTTTTATATTTGCCAATGGTTTTCATAGCCTTCAAGAAAATATAAAGCAATAGTTAGAAGCATCCATTACAAAATATATTGAAGCTAAAAATAAAAATATTTTTTTAAGAAATTTAATGTAAGTGATTCTATGTTAATTCAAATATGCCCTAAG
This sequence comes from Dendrobium catenatum, assembly GCF_001605985.2. NCBI lineage: Eukaryota > Viridiplantae > Streptophyta > Magnoliopsida > Asparagales > Orchidaceae > Dendrobium > Dendrobium catenatum. The sequence continues at coordinate 23,879 of NW_021319759.1, read as the reverse complement.
AGGTATCCATCCATTGCATTTAGAAAACATGAATATAGGGCATATGAGCCATTTGAGATTATTAGAAAACTTGGTGCTAATGTTTATGTAATAAATTAAATTACCTAAAGACATGTTTATTAGCCATGTTTTCATTGTGGAAGATTAATTAATCCCTGATGAAGGAGTTTGTCAACCTCAAAAATTGTAAGATACTTCTGTTATAGGTGAAAAAGATCACTTCTTACAAGAACTAATCCAACACTCAATCTTCAAGGTGAATCACATCATTACTTATTAGGAGAGCTAGATAGTAGATCACATATTCGAGGTGGAAGGATATGCCACCAAATAATGATTCTTGGCTTTTAATGGAAGACCTTCAAAATCTTACACATGACTTGCAAGAAAGTTATTTGGATTTAATTGTCTGGATAAGAATTCTTTGCAACCTAGGGGAACTGAAGTGGCATATATGGATGGCCCCATCACTAGATCAAGAGCCAAAGGAGGAGACCCTATTGCTAGAGCCAAATTAAAGGGTCAAATCCATTTGAAGAATTAAAGATATGAAGTTGATTTGGAAGTTCAGTTTTATTATTATTATGTAGTATTTGAATTTGTGTATGTATTGATATAATTTGTGGTAATTATTGAGTTATATATAAAAGTGATGTCTTATTAATGGTCAAAGTCTAATAATGTAGAGTCAAATTAAGATGATGTGGCACGAATCCTTAGTCAAAAAAATTGTCAAATTTCATGTGTAAAGAGGAGGTGGATGGCCATATGAGTAGAGGAAGTAGTTAGGCTTGTAGTTTTGAGTTGTTACAAGTGAAAATTAGCACTACCTATGCCCTCCTTATTTTTTAATTTGAATGGGGAAGTTATGAAATTTTTGTGGAAAGAAAATTATGTATTGAAATGACATATTTTCAAAGTTAATGAATGGTTGTTGATTATTCATTGCCTGGATTAATTCCATTCAAAATTGGTAGGCTAGCTGGTCAATCATAGCAAGAACTTGGGTGAGTTCTTGTGCTACCCTACTTTGGTAAGGGGGCTTCTTATTTACTTGCAACTTTATATAATTTTGTGTTTATTTCTCTATGATTGTGGATTTGGTATTATTTCTTGTAATTATTTCTTGTTTTTGTTTTCTTTCTTTCCCTTGATGAATTTCATATTCATGTGATTGGGTGAATTTAAAAAATCTATGGAATAGTTTTAAAGAACATCAATTTGACCCATAATTTGTCAATAAAATTTTACATTTTTGTGTTTATTTATTTTTCTTTCATCTCACGACAAAAATATAAAAGATCTAGTATTTATTCAAAAGTTTTGGAGTTAATTGATGCCCTTAGATCCATCCTTTATTTATATTTTTTCTATCTGTAATTTATGTTTTGAGGATTGTGGACCCTAAAACCTTGTCTTAGCTCATCCAGATATGCCCAACCACTCCATATCAAACATTCCATCTTCCTTAACCCAACCCACTTTAAATCATCAAATTCCATTGAGAATTCTCAAAGTTCCAAACATTTTCTCATGGCTGATTGATTCTAAACAGATCTAACCCATTTGGGTTCTAAAACACATAGCTCCATAAATCCCATACCCAACATCACCAAACTCTCCAAAACTTATTTAGACATCCTTAAATTTTAATACATACCTAATTTTCCCTAATTAGAGTATTGTACATCAAGTTACATAAGTTGTAAACCAAGGATTCCATTCTCCACAAAAACCTAGGAGAGTTTTAGAGCCTTCCGTATTCATCCACTCGAATTCAAATTGAACAACACTATCAAAATTCGAGTCTCTTTACCTTGAAGGAGATTTAAGTCAACATGGTCATGTTTTAATGATCTTGATCACACTCTTGCAGCACACCCCGCACTAGTAACCCACAAAAGAAAGCTATATATAATGCAAATAATAATAAATGATTAAAATAATAATATTTGTAATCATAAAAGCACTAGGCTGGGCTCCTATATTTCAATAGGTTTACTTTTATTACTCAAATTAATTTGGTTTCTTATTTATGTGTGTTATATTGTTATGATATGTTGCTTCAATATAATATGTTACTTGGTGTGTAGTAGCCATATATAAGAGGAAAAATATAAAGTGGGGATTTTTTTCTAGTTATTTTTTTTATGAATTTCGGAAATCAAATCCTCTAGAAATGGACAATACATGATTCAAGTAGGAAATGGAAGAAAAATTTGTCGAAAAAATTAGGTGGGAAAAAGCCATTGGAAAACTACAACTTCAAACTAGCAGTTTTGATATATTAATGTAGTAGGCTTAACTAGGGAGGTAAATGAAATTGTGACACTACAAAAAAAATTTATTTTTAAAGGCATATATATTATGACACTTTTATTTAAGTGCCTTAACAAATATTTATTGAGGCATATTTTATTTTGTGCTAATTAATAGCAATTTGGCCCGAGGTTTGGCATGAGGATGAAATCGTGAGATAAGTTACACTTACGGTGCCCGCTTCTTGTTGTTCGCTGTTTGCCTCTTTCTCTTTTTCTAGGGTTCTTCTTGTTCTCTTCTTCTTGATCGCTTCTTCTTGTTCGCCTCCTCTAATCGGGACGGCCGCATCAGGTAAAATTCTTTAGAAATTTGATTGAAGATTAATTATTTGCAAATGAAATATTATGAGTCAGCATAATTAATTAATTGATAAATGAATATAATTTATATTAGATACAACATATATTGAGGTATAAAATAATGACATTTTATTAAAATTATTTTATTAAATTCAAGTGTTGGGAAATCATATATCTTAGGGCAACTTAAATGTGTCTTATTATTAAATATATTTCATCAAATAAATGCGTTAGGAAAGTTAACCTATTATGACACATAATATTTGTCATATTTATTAATAAATTCCATCATATAAACATGTTGGAAAAGCTGGTATATTAGGAAACCACCTTATATGTGTCGTTGAGAAGATTATGCCATCAGAATTATATGTCATAAAAGTTTAGTTTTTAGGTCACAAAAAGATGCCCTTAACCCTATGCCAACGGCCACCTAAGTGACACCATTGTTTGATGCCTTAATATATCATGTGCCTTAATAGATACATATTATGATACTTTAAGGTGCCCTAATGATATGGGTACTGATCTATATATGTGGACTCAATTGAACAAATTTTCCAAACTAATTGGATATGGGATGAGTTGGGTGTTGTTTATAATGCAAGAACTTTAATTCAAAATCCCCACATATATGGTTAATATAAATCTTACTTATTTAATTTAAATTGATTAACTCGATTGGGCTTAGTTTGGTAATGCAACTTGACTTATATGGGGCTAATTATTCAAATTAGTATGATTCATATGAAATGAATAAACCACAATGCTAATTAAGTGATTGGGCAAAGTTGGTGAGGCTCGGACTCAATTTGTTTGGTTTGAGACAACATTCTTACTTTGCATTTCAGACTATAATCATAGGTTCTATTTGACAACTTTCTTTTTGGTTACTTTAAAAAATATATGTACTACAAAGGTTATTTAAACAATAGCATTCAAAAAACTTACTTTCCTTATAATAGCTTTACAACCATCTTTATAAGAAGTCGTAGCCATCCCATATGAACATTAAGTGTAATTATGTAATAACCCATACTTTAGCCCAGATAAATTTTTTTTTTTCTGGAGTCGATATAACTATATATCTTAAATTGTCTTTTTTATATCATTATTATTATAGTATTTTACTTGCACATTTTTTTAAAATTTTTAGGCACTAGTGAAAATCCTTAAAAAATTAACACCTCTCAATAATACAAGTGATAATTTTGGGAGTAAGAGGTATTTGTTTTGCAAACCAATTTCACTAATATTTTTTAAATAAAATTATTTATTTAATGGATATTGTTTTATAATTTTTTAAAGTTTAAATGATTTTTTATGAATTTTATACTAAAATATTTAATAATTTAATTATATAATATTAATTTATTATTTTAATTAAAATATCCTAAGTCACTAAGAGTTATTAAAAGATTTTTAAAATCCTTTCTCCCTATTGATTTGGCAACAAAGAGCTCTTTAGGAAAATAAAAGAGAAAATAGAAGAGATTTGGTTAAAATAATAATTTTTTCCTACCCAAAATTTTAAAATACAAAATTTTTTTCAACAGGTGATTTTAAAATACAATAATATTTTCAACAGGTGATTTTAAAATGCAATAATTTTTTCCTACTCAAAATTTTATTTTGATGTCTAAAAATAGTGATTTAGTTCAACTAAATCTTCAAAATATTATTTTATGTAATATCTGGTAATTTGGTTAAATTCTATAATATGAATTTTTGCTCAGTATTATTTTTTTTATTTATTGTTAAAACATTTTGACACTTTCTGAATTAAGCTCAATTATACTTTTTTTTTTCACGATGGAAACGGAGTTAATGCTCAAAATTTTTATATCCTACAGAAGATTTTACTTTTACTGCAGAAGGTTAAGTATAGAATTTCTCTTATTGATAAAATGGCAAATGGTTTTGTGCCATTTATGTGGCCAATATGAGGAAGAAGTATAATGATTTTGTGAGTTTTAGATATGGGGATGCAATTAAAATCATCCAAGGTAAAATTCTTTTGGATGCAACTGCATTTCCTTATGTTCACATGTTGTGCTTATTGGGTTCCTTAAGTTTTTCTCCGTTTTGGAGTGTTGTTGCTCTTTCCTTTGGTGTATGTTTTGTGTGAGTAATTTTTCTATTGTGTTCATTATTTAACTTATTTTGTCCTAGTAGCAGCTTGTCTCCTCTTTTTATGATGATTGGTGTTCCATTTTTTCAAAAGATGCAGCTTCTATTACGGATTCCTTTGGTGCTCCTACCTGGTTGAGGTTGTCATTAATTGTTTGTTTCTTTTTTTTTATATATAACAGTAGCTTCTATTGCTGGATGGTTTTTATGTTTTTTCATATGTTTTGCAGGTTTATTCATCTTTTTTGCAGAATTCACTTTTTAATGTCTTCAATTTGTGATTCAGTTGTAGGTGGAAGTTCTTGTTATCTCTAGCCTTTTTTATAAATTTTTTTTCTTGTATGAAGGTGTGATCTTTAGCTCTTATATTTTATTATACTTTGCTTGTATGTTCTTTGAACGATAGTGAGTTTTAGATCCCTTAAGGGCTTGTAACTTATCCTTATTTCAACGCGTAAACCTGTAAGTGGGCTTCTCCAAAAAAAAAAAAAAGCTCAATTATTCTTTATTTATTATAATTCATTGAAAATGAATGTGGATATGTGATTGGATTGAGTAATATATTGTCACTATTTATGTTATAGTACTATGATAATAATGTGTGTGTAAAGGACAAGTAAAGACTGGTTTCTATTACAAATTCCATTGGTTCTCCTGCCTGGTTGAGGTTGTCATTAATTGTTTGTTTCTTTTTTTTTGATAAAAATAGCTTCTATTGTTGGATGGTTTTTATCTTTTCATATGTTTTGCAGGTTTATTCATCTTTTTTGCAGGATTCACTTTTTAATGTCTTCAATTTGTGATTTAGTTGTAGGTGGAAGTTCTTGTTATCTCTAGCTTTTTTTATAATTTTTTTTTCTTGTATGAAGGTGGGATCTTTAGCTCTTATATTTTATTATACTTTGCTTATATGTTCTTTGAACGGTAGTGAGTTTTAGATCCCTTAAGCGCTTGTAACTTATCCTTATTTCAACGCATAAGCATGTGAGTGAGCTTCTCCAAAAAAAAGCTAAATTATTCTTTATTTATTATAATTCATTGAAAATGAATGTGGATATGTGATTGGATTGAGTAATAGATTGTCACTATTTATGTTATGCTACTATGATAATAATGTGTGTGTAAAGGACAAGTAAAGACTGGTTGACTCATTAGTTGGAGCTAAATTGATTGACTTGTATAAGATGGTGGGTTAACGGGCTTTCATTTAAATATTGTGATTAGGTGTTTTTCTCTACTGATTCACGTGATACACTGATTGAGAGTTATAAAAATGATGATTATTGTGCCGACGGAAAGAGAGTGATCGACGACTCTGTTTATTGAGGCAACAGTTTACAGATTTTGATGCAATACTAAAAAAACATTATAATAATCAGGATTGATTACTTATTTAATGTGACTGCTGAAATTAATCTTATTGAGTCATTATTCATATTAATGTATGAATTTATTATAAATAATGTTATTGATTTATTGATACAAAATGTATGATAATACTGATATAAAATAACTGGATAACATGTTTACATTCTGATATAATTTTACTATATTGATTTAATCTCAATAGTCTTTACCGATGTTTTGATTTGATGCTTTATCTAATTTCTATACTGATTGATATTAACGATATAACAATTGCTTTATAGATTTGACACTCATACTTTTTTTTATGACTTTCGTATCATAATATTTTACTGTTTATAGATTTTACTACTATTGCATGTGAATTTTATAATTTCTGTACTTATTCAATGATCAAATGAATGTTATTACTATGATTTGATTTCTGACATGCATATTGTTTCTTTAACATGCTTTGAATTCAATTATAGATTTTGATTGCTTGTTAGGCTTGTGAGCTCTTTATATGTTGTTAAATAATTTTAGGTTAGTGTTGAGAAAAAAAAAAGGTAATATTTGATCAAATTAGGTGAGCCTAACCTAATACAATGAACTACTTGAGTTCTGCCATGAGGTCTAATTTTGCTTTGAAATCGGTCAAATGGGTCTAATTAGATTTTTTGTTAGTGAGCTAGGGATAAATAAAGTTGAAATAACTCATGTGAAGTTAAGACGAACAAGAGCTTAATTGAGCTTATTACCTTTGGGCTTCATTAATCATTCACAGTCCTTTTAATGAATGAAAATTAAGGCCGTACTGTGCAAATCAGAACAAAATCTCCTCATTTTGTGAAGTTGGATCCATAAAGGCCCAATAGTGTCAAAATGTGGTAATTGAAAAATGAACTAAGTCAGACCTAATGTTGGGCCAGCCATTACCAGGCTTCGTTAGATCATCTCAATGGGTGTGGCCTCAGCCTACAGGGTCATTTTCGTCTTCTGCAGAAGGCCCATTAGTACGAAGCACAGGAAACTGGTAAACTAAATGTTATGGAATCAAAAGCCGAGCAAAATTTCCTATTAATATTAGAGTTTTAGCTAAGATGAACCTCCACAATCCAAAAATCCATCTTCCAAAAATAAATTCATTACACATTTACAAATAAATAAAAAACTCTAATTCTCAAGAACAGAGGGGAAAACTCTCTTATCCGATCTACTTCTGCTCAACATTCTCTTCAGAGAACCACCAACCATAGTAGTAGTAGTAGAAGAAGAAGAAGACTCTTCTTTCTCAACATCTTCCATCTCCACCACCGCCACCTCACTCACCTCCCCAACCCCATCATTACTCTCCACCACCACCACCACCTCACAATCCTCCTCCTCCACCGCTGGCGCCCGACAAATCGGACAAGTAGAATTCCCCATCAGCCACACATCAATACAGCGAACATGAAACCCATGCCCACATCTCGGTAAAATTCTCCCCTTTTCCCCTTCCTCCATCACACTCAAACAAACCACACAGTCCACTATTTTCCCATTCTGCTCCTTCCCATCATAAACGAATATCGGCAACGCCGCCACCGCCGTCGAGTCCAGCCCACTATCTCTGGAAGATACAGCAACAGCCGCCGTTTCATCGACGGAGCTCCGGCGACGGAGGTGGAAGTCAGTAAGCACACTGTTTGTGTGGGCGGTGCGGCTGCGGTGAAGAAGCCAGCGCCCGTAGAGGTGGAGGAGGATGACGAAGAGGATGACTACGGATAAGCAAATGACGGCGGCGAGGAGAACTTTACCGTTGTAGGGATCTTGCATTATGGTGTCAGAGGACGGAGGGTGATTAATTAAGTGGAGAAGGGAAGGTATGGGAATCTCATAGAAGACGCATGGAATTAAGGATGGGTCTGTTAGGAGGAGAGAATAGTTAAATAGTCGAAGTCGATAGAAGGTTGGATGCTGCAGGTGGGACAGGATGAGCGCTGATCCAGAGAAGAAGGCATCTTTTAATTAAAAAAAGGGAAAATTTTTGCATGAGGAGTTTTTTTTTAAACATGTATTAATTATTACAAAAAAAAAAAAAAAAAAAAAGCTATTTTTGTTCATTCAAATAAGGATCAATCTCTGCATAATTTATTTAAATTGAAATTTTGCATTTTATTGAATGAATCCTGAACTAATTAAGGGTCCGTTTGGGATAATTTTTTTGACTACTTTAATTTTTAGATAGTAATCACAATTTTATCTTGATAGTATTTTTTTTTATAAGTTCTACTATTTTACTAAAATTTCTATAATAAAAATTTTCTTTTTAGAATCATAATAATGAAAGTTGTTTTCTCCACAATAACTATAGAACTGATTTTAAAAAATATTACAGTTATTTCAAATAAATCTTAAATAAATTTGAAGCTTGAAAAAAAATTATTTAGCAGGATATTTCTTTTAGATCAGGTTTAACAAATTGATATATGATTTTATTTTTTATCAAATTTTAAAATAAAGGTTTTTTTTTTATTTTGAGTTATTGATAAATTTTAAGATTATCAAAATATTTGCTGTAAAATAAAAAATTAGAAAATTAAATTTCAAATTTTAAAATTATTTTGATGAAGATTGAGTCAAATATTCTGACATTTTTTTTTTTCTCTTTAATGTGTCAGCTTCGGCTTCGGCTTTGGCTTTGGCTTTCGGCATTGGCTTGAGCTTTTCCAAGCGGTGGGGGACGGGACTGAAGTGAGAGTCTCGTGAAGGCGACGGCAGCGTTCTTTTATTTTGGCCACCGGTTTTCAAACTAAAAACTTCAACTTCAAATATAAAAAACAAAAGGGAAAAATATGTCAAACTATTTTAATACATTAGGCATTTACAATTTTATTTATTTATTATATATTAATTTGACAT
>NW_021319759.1:8060-13601 GCF_001605985.2 Dendrobium catenatum | reverse complement strand
ATATCATATATTAAATTTTAAAAATAAATATACTTATATGATTTGATATTTATAATGTTTTGTAAATATGATTTATTTATAAATATTTAATAATTTAATTATGTTTATTTAATAATTTTGTTCTTTGAATGTATTAAAATATAATATATGATATGTGAAAGAAAAAATAATTATAATAAAAATAGCACTTCTATTATGTATGTATTATTATTTTTTTAAATGGTTCGTCCCATGTGAAAGATAGCAAAGCCAACGGCCTCCCACCTCAAACTCCGTGACTTGTTAAGTTCCTTTGGTCCAAAGGGACCTCGATTTCCCACTACCCCGAGGAAAAAAAAAAAAATTTTATCGCGCCTAACGTATCTTCTTTTCTCTTATGGAAGCCTTTTCGTGTCCCTACAGAAGCTATAATAGTTGTTGAATCCTATGTTGATTAATGCGGAAAATGGGTTTCGGTTTTCATTTCTTTGACTTCTTTTTGTATTTTTTACCTTTTGGATTCGGTAATTAAAACCAAAGCAATAGCATTTTTGTGAGTGAAGAATAGCAGAAATATATTTATTTATTATATGTCAATCCACTGCTTCATTCTATTAATTGAGTTTGATAGTTCATGATGAGCTTTTGTCAACTATCCACCACTAATATGAATTTGAGAAAAATGTCCTTGGTTCAATTGCTCCCCTACTTGCATCCAACTAATTAATGCGTATTTTCCATCAAATCACAAAATTAAAGAGCCTTGAGACTCTTGGCATGACGCGAACTATGTATGCTCAAGGGAAACAAATGCCCCCCCCCCCCCCCCCCTTTTTTTTTACACGTACGTAATTTATCCCTACAAAAATCAAAAAGCCTCTTGGCCTCCCGCTATTTTCAACAGATTATGTTGAATTTTTTTAAAATTAACAAATAATTATGTGAAAAATGATTATGTGCAAAATAAATTATTTTTGCATCATTATATTTTTTATTTATTTATTTATAAGTTTGTCACTCCCATCCCCCTTAAGAACTAAGGCTGGTTCCGCTCCTGACTCTTGGATCTTGAATATGTTGAAAACATGGCAAATCTTTCATGAGGATTCACTCTTATTATAATTGATTATTTTTATCAATATATTTGTATAAATAAGACAGGATATGGTGTTGATTTGAAGAGTTATTATTTTTAGTGAAATATTAATTATCAAAATTATCGAGAGAATTTATTTTTTATTAATGTGAATGTTGGGTCATAGTAAAATTTGGGAAGCTCCATAATTAGTTAGTTATGTGCTCATACATAAAGTTTAAGAATAATTTCTGTCAATTTTTCAATGGGCTTAATAGGATATTTGAACTATAAAGCTTATGTCTTTCCCATTGAACTCAAAGCATATTTTATAAGCAGGGCTTGTCAATATGAAATACGACAACCTTCCCAAATGTCACACCAATTCTCATTATCCTCTCTCTTTTGTTTAGTGATTACTATAAGATATGATTGAAATTTTTTGCATGCTTTGTGTTGGACCCAAATTTGTCCCTAGATGACATCCGACCCTTCTAGCAAGTTATTGATAAGTTAGAGCTTGAAAACTAAGTGATTGATGTGTATATAGTCTCTAGAAAGGTAAGTTTTTTAAAAAGAAGCCATTAACAAAATTTGAGCAAAAAAAGTTCAAAAATTTTGTGTTTGTGTAGTGGATTTTAATAATTTAAGCAAAAAATAAATATGAATTTTAAAGATATTGTTGGCTTAAGAAAAATGACACGAATGCACGAATCCCGCTTTACAGCCATAGGATTCCATTTCCCTTAAGTCAGATTATAATTAACCAGATTTTCCCTGAGGGTAGTGTCAGGGTTTAAAGATCTGCGGTTCTTACTTCCTATGAGCGCAAGCACTCATAGTTAATTACCCCTCTTACTACGTAAGAGAGAACTATCGACTAAGGATGAATAATTTTTATATAATTTTAGTCTCAATAGTAGGAGAAATGGAGGTAAACCCAATCAAGATCCCATGGTTCCGTCATCCCAGGTATACCGTAGTTCCAATCTATCAACACTGACAATCCTTGACTGTAGTGTCCAGGAAATATGATTAGCAGCCATGGGTTGCCTCCTCTTTAGGATCCTGAATAGACTGAAGTGGTTAAGTGTGAGTTTTAATTTTGTTAGGTGTTTTGGGGTTTACTTCTATTAGAATACTCAAAAATTTATTTAGTTTGGGATTTACGACTTTGTTTTAGAAGTTATCCAGGAGTTTGGTTTGAAATGGGACTTATGGCTTCTTTAGGAAGTGGCCCAGTGGTTTGGATTTAGATTGGGACTTATGACTTTCATAAAAAGTAGCTCAGGAATTTAAATTTAGAATTGAAACTTATTAGTCTATTTATGAGTTGCCCAAGGATGTGTTTATGTTGGGGCTTACAGCTCTAATTAAGAGTTGCTCATTAATTTGTTTATTTGGGACTTACGACTCCAATTAGGTTTTGCCCGTCTGATTTGATTTGGGTAGGAGCTTATGTCTTCCTTAGAAGATTCCTGTTAGTTAGGGGCTTATAGCTCCAATTAAGAGTTGCCCTGATAGTGGGACTTACGACTTCTTTTATAGGTAGCCCGTAGAATTTTGGTTAGATAGGTCTTATGGCTTCCTTAGAAGTTGTCTAACGGTGAGTCTTACGACCTAGCCCTATAAGTTAAATGGCCTGAGAATTTAAAATTTGATTTTTTAGTTAAATTTGGATTTCAGGGTCATTGCAATTCATTTAAGAATTCTCCTAAATGTGGGTCTTACAGCTTTTATAGAAAGTAGCCCGAATTAGTGGGAACTACGACCTTTACGGAAGGTAGCCCAAATATTTCAATTGGGTAGGTCTTATTACCTCCTTAGAAGTTGCCTAATAATGGGTTTTACGACCTAGCACTTTAAGCTAAGTGGCCCAAGTTGTGAGTCTTACAAACAAGTCTTATAGACAAGGACGCCCAAGTTATGAGTTTAATTATTTACTAACACGCGAGTCTTACTGCTTGCCTTAGGAGTAGCCCAAATGGCAGGTCTTACAACTTAGTACTATAGACTAAGATGCCTAAATGAGGGGTCTAGAGTTGTATTATCACCTAAACACTTTCTTCAGATGTCGGACTTACGACTTCTATTAGAAGTGGCTGGGGGTTTTAATCGAGGGTTAGGAGTTAGCTAAATTTTTAGCTAAAACTTCCCCCTAAGGTCGGGCTTACGACTTTCCTATGAAAGTTTTTGGGTAGTGAATCTTACAACCTAATTCTTATAAATCAGACTGCCCAAATGAGGAGTCTAGGATTGTATTATCACCTAAATATTTCCCTCATAGGTCGAACTTATGATTTCTATTAGAAGTGGCCGGTGTTTTAATTGGGGGTTGACGTTAGGTTAAATTTTTACTTAAAACTTTCTCCTAAGGTCAGGCTTACAACTTCCTATGAAAGTTGCCGAATAGTGAGTCTTACAATCAAGTTCTTATAAACAAGGCTGCCCATCAATTTTGAATTTGATTGTTTGTTTTTTGAGAGTATGTTAGTTGTTTGTATAATGTTTGGAGATTTGTTATGTACTTGTTTGAGTTGATTTGATTTAGAGAATTTGACACTTCGAGGTTTTGATACTTGTGTTAGTGTTTTAGTTATTTTGTTTTATGCTTGTAGCTTGTTTCTTACTACATTGTGGCTCTACTATTTTTTTTTTCTTGCTTTCTAGTACTCTGTTCTACTTGCAGTAGCTTAGATTTATCAGCATTCATTCAATTTATTTGTGATGTACTGATTCTTCATATGTTTGTTTATAGGTGTTCATAGCCAACGGTTGCAACAGTTAGGGCTCGTAGTTGCGTAGGATAGAGCCCAAAGATAGTTGCAAGAACTCGTACAAGAGGGACTTGGAGAACTTGCATAGGAGTTCAGTTTGAGAGTTTTGGAGAGTTTGAGAGTCAATGTTGTATATATCATTTAGTAGAAACTTCCCTCCCCCTTCCTTTTACTTATTACATTTTTATTTTAAAATTTCTCCAATTAATAAAAAAAAACAATTTTCTCAAACATTAAATACAACACTTTGATTTAGATTTTACTCTCGGATTAAAAAAAAAAACTCTCAAATTTTTTTATTAAATCAATTTTACTAATCAAAATTAATTATCTTAATTTAATTAATCTCAATTAATTAAAATAATTTAATTACTCAATTTTATTTGTAACTAAGTAATCGATTACTTAAATTATACTCTCACTAATTGGTCCAAAAATAAAAGTTTTAAAGCTTTTTTTTTTGAAATTTCGGCAGCCTCCTGGCGTCTACTCCCCACCGAGGGAGAAATCGGGACGGCATTGCCATAATTTCTTCCTGAAAGTTTGTTAGGGATGTTAAGCCCAAAGATAGGTGCCCTCCGATTATTGCACTACAATCGTGACTCTCCTTTAGCCCCCATAGCTAGGCGGAGAAGCCCTTACAAAGACACCTCCTTTTTGCCACCCCGGCAAGGCAGAGAACCCAACTCCTTTTGCTTCCTCCTGAAGCTGGCAGAGAACCACGATCAATTGTTGAATCCTTACCTCTACCGACCCTTCCACGGATGAGAAACTCTAGACGAAGAAGAAGCAAAGCGATCCTTGAAGCAACCCTTGTGAAACCCCTCACAAGCTCCCTCTCACAAGATCATCTCTCTCTCTCTCTCTCTCTCTCTCTCTCTCTCTCTCTCTTTCTCTCCTCAAGGTCTTCTCAGGTCAAGGCAGCAGCAAAGATTATAAATAATGTTGAACAAGAGCTCTTAAATAGAAGAGCTCCAAAGGAGCTCATTAATTGCAAGTTGTTGACAATATCGTCCAGGACGATATGGACATCGTCCTGGCCGATCAGTACAAATTCCATGACATCGGCCAGAGCATCGCCCTGAATGCAAACTGGACGATTGAAAATTGGCTTGATCTTCCCGGACGATTTCACGATCGTCCAGGCCGATCAGTTCAAATCAGAGGAAAATCGTCCATAGCATCGCCCTGAATTTGTGCTGGCTGATATTAATCATACAGGAGTAACTAAGGGTTTATTAATAGATCATCCTGGCCGATACTGAGATCGTCTAGGATGATGTGATCGTATCAATCATCCTTAATTACTTCCTTGATTTGTCTGATTAATTAAGACATAATTGTGAATATCGTCCAGGCCGATCCAAGATCGTCCTAGCCGATTTTCAAAAATACAGAATAGTTTAATTGTTTATGGTGGCAATTTCTTTCTGTTTTGATCCTATCGTCCTAGCTGATACACGTATCGTCCAGGCCGATTTGCTAATGACGGCTGCCTTAATTAAGAATCCTGAATAGAATTCTATTTTAAATTCGATCGTCCAGGCCGATCCAAATATCATTCTGGCCGATGTGAGTAATGTTGACCTCATAATTCGAGGTCAATTTCCCCGTATTCGATTCTAGCATCTAGGTCTTCCTAGCCTAGTGTAGATGTTGCACCCGTAGGATTTACCTTAGGTGGACACCTGATGACGTAGTATCGACTCG
>NW_021319759.1:4549-7960 GCF_001605985.2 Dendrobium catenatum | reverse complement strand
GACCACCTTTGTTTGATAATATCCCATTTGATTTTTGAAAAACTCGTATGTCTACTTTTCTACAATCAACTGACTATCGCATGTGGATGGTTACACACCTCCAACTGGAAAACTTAATGGCATGAATGTTCCACTTCCTTTTACTGAATAGATTTTAGATGATAAGGATTTGGATCAACTGAATGCAAAATGTATGAACTATTTTTTCTGTTCTTTAAAGTATGAGGATTACATGCGTGTTTCCACTTGCAAAACTGGTAAAGAAATTTGGGATAAATTGTGTATCACTTATGAAGGCACTAATGAGGTTAAACAATCCCATTTGAATATTCTCTTCAATGACTATGAACTTTTTTGTATGAAACCTCATGAATCTATTTCTGACATGTATACTAGGTTTACACAGATAGTCACTTCACTACATGCATTAGGAAGAGAACTTTCAAACTATGAAAAAGTGAAAAAGCTTTTGAGATATTTGCCTTCGTCATATGATGCTAAAATCACTGCAATCACTGAATCTAAGGATTTAAACACTTATTCTATTGATAACTTACTTGGCTCACTCATTTCTTACAAGAAAGGGGTGAATCAAAGAAATCTTAAAGCAGGTGAGAAGAAAAAGGAGAAAACGGTGGCACTGAAGACTCACAGATCGGACTCAAAATCTTCCGGGTCTGAAATCGATGACTTTGCCTTAATCACAAGGCAATTTAAAAGCTTTCTATGAAAGAAACACAAGCACCATTGGAAAAAAGGTAAGGATCATATGCATTCTAAAGGATCTTCTGATGTGGTTTGTTTTGAATGCAGGAAACCCGGACATGTGAAAGTCGATTGTCCTTCACTTAAGAAGCACTCAAGCAAGGAAAAGAGTGAGGAGAAATCCAACTTTAGAAAGGACAAAAGGAGACGGAACCAGAAGATGAAATAACCAACTTGTGCTTAATTACAAATGATAATATGGATCAAGAAGAGATATATGAACTTTTCTACGATCAACTCCTTGAAGTTTCTGAAAAGATTCATGCATCATATAGGAAACTAAAGAAAACACATGCTAGCTTGAAATTAGAAATCTTGAATCTACAAAAAGAGCATGAAATTTTGGCTAAAGATCATCAAATAATTGATTCAAATCATATGACTTTATTTGATGAATTTGATGAGTTAAATAAAAATTATTGTGAATTAGTTGAAAAGCATGATGCATTAAAAGTTTCACACACATCACTTGAATCTAATTTTAAGAAGTCTAAAGAGATGGAGAAAAATTTGAGGATTGAAAATGAGGTCTTAAAGAGTACTAATTTGAAGATTAAAAATGAATTAAAAACATGTAACAAAACTATGATGACACCTACTTTTGATCAATTGTCAAAACCTAGGAAGAGGCATTATAACTCAAACCCCTTTCCAGGAGTTAGATGTTTTTCATGTGGCATGCTAGGACACATCTCACACACTTGCACAGTTCACCGTAGTACACATTGGGTGTGGAGACCAAAGGTGCATGATCCACATCATACCACACATGCATTGCATTCTACTTTTCATAAGGAGGGACCCAAACCTGTTTGGGTTCCTATATCTAACATTTGATAATCTTGTAGGCAGGCTCTCACAAAAGACCTCGTGAGAGTATGTGGTACCTGGACAGCGTATGCTCTCGACATATGACTGGTGATGCCAACCAGTTTGTTGTACTAGAGTCCAAGACTGGAGGCAAGGTTACTCATGGAGACAACACCACTAGGAAGGTTGTAAGCGCAGGTATAATTGGTAATTCCAAGAACCTTATGATTGAAAATATTTTGCTTGTAGATAGATTGAAGCACAACTTGCTCAACATCAGTCAACTCTGTGACAAAGGCTTCATCGTGCAATTCTTTGTAAATTCATGCATTGTAAATTTACGTAACAATACTATTTTGTAGGGAAAGAGGATCAACAACGTCTACATGCTTGATTTAAATAACATTGAATGTACTATTTTATTTTGCTTAAAAATAGTGATTGATGATTCATGGTTGTGACACCGGAGACTTTGTCAAGCAAGTATGAAAACTCTTTGGAAAGTGACCAAAAAAGACCTAGTTAGAAGTGTCCCCAAACTCAAGTTTTCAAAAGACCACCTTTATGATGCCTGTCAACTAAGAAAGCAAGTCCACTCCACCTTTCACCCCATTAAGGACATTAGCCCCTCTAGACCTTTAGAAATCCTTCACATGGATTTGTTTGGACCCATTAACACGGCCAGCTTGGGAGGAAAAGTCTATGGTTTTGTGATTGTTGATGACTACTCAAGGTTCTCTTGGACTAGATTTCTTACACATAAAAATGAGTCTTTTGAGGAGTTTAAAACATTTTCTACTTGGATTCAGAAAAGCTAGGTTGTGAGATTTTAACCATCCATAGTGATCATGGGGGATAGTTTGAGAATGAAAGATTTGAAGATTTTTGTGAGGACAAGGGGATTAGCCACAATTTTTTAGCTCCTAGGACCCCTCAACAGAACGGGATAGCTGAAAGGAAGAACTGGACCTTGGTGGAAGCCGCTAGAGCCATGCTTGCTGAGTATTCACTTTCAAAATACTTTGGGCTGAAGTAATTAACACAGCTTGTTATGTGTTGAATGGGGTAAATGTTAGAGCCAAATTAGAAAAGACGCACTATGAGATCCTTAAGGATAGGACACCCAATCTTTCCCACCTTCATGTCTTTGGTTGTAAGGTTTTTATTCACAATAATGGGAAGTCTCACTTGGGAAAAATTAATCCTAAATCTGATGAAGGAGTATTCTTGGGATATTCTAGTGTTGGGAAGTCTTTTAGGGTGTTTAACAAGAGAACTTCGATGGTGAAAGAGAAAACACATGTAGTATTTGATGAGTCTGATCCTAGGAAATCTGGAGTTGAAGATGATGATGATGTTGGAGAGATTACAAGTGGAGTAGAAAATTTAGGGAATGGGTAGAACACCAAAATAATGAAGGAGTAGGAGAAGTCACCCAAGGAGTAAAAAATATTGATTTGGATGAAAGGGTTGGACCTTCTCACACTTTGCTTAGAGATTGGAGGTACTCTACATGTCACCCCAAGGATTTGATCTTAGGAGACCCTTCTAGTGGAGTTAAGACTAGACATGTACTTAGGAAGGAGGTGAACCACTCTGACTTTATCTCAATGACTGAACCCACCACCATTAACCAAGCCCTTGCTGATGAGTTTTAGATTTTAGCAATCCAAGAAGAATTGAATCAATAAAGCAAGATTGGTGGCTAAGGGGTATAACCAAATAGAAGTGATAGACTTTGAGGAGACTTTTGCCCCTGTAGCTAGATTAGAAGCCATTAGAGTGCTATTATCCTTTGCTTGTTATAAAGGATTTAAGCATTTTCAAATGGATGTC
>NW_021319759.1:0-1081 GCF_001605985.2 Dendrobium catenatum | reverse complement strand
CAATATAATATAATATTATATTATATTATATTTAAAATAATATAATGTTGGATATATAATAAAAAAAGGAAAAGACTTGCAAACAGGTGTCGATGACCCGTGCCATCAATCTTAGATCTGGGCGGTAGGTTTTAAATTTGAAGATTTGCGCCATTGATTTTTAATTCGAGTAGATGATTTTAAATTTGAAGACCCCAAGCCGTCGTATCTTAGATCCGGTCGGGATAATTTTAATTCGAAGACCCTACGTAGTCGATCTTAGATTCTGGTGGGCTGGTTTAAATTTGAAGGCCCTACGGCGTTGACTTTAGATCTGGGTAGGAAGTGTTGCAAATTCATGTCTATGAACTATATTTTGATGATTGGCAAACACTCTTACTTGACTTGGATTGTCTTTTACTACTAACTTTTCAGGACCCAAAGATCGGACGAAAATAAGAACCAGCTCAAGATGGGGTAGATTAGGATTGAGTCAAGTCTGTGATTTTATTTTATTTCCTCTTGAGTCAATTGTAATCTTTGGTGTGACTAATGCTAAGTAACTCTACACACATACACTTGAGAGATTTAGAATTTATGTTTTTTACTCACATCGGCCAGGACTATATTTGGATCGGCCTGGACGATCGAATTTAAAACAGAGATTCTATTCATATATCTTAATTAAGGAAGCCTTCATTAGCAAATCGGCCTGGACGATACGTGTATCGGCCAGGACGATAGGATCAAAACAGAAAGAAATTGCCGCCATAAATAATTAAGGTATTCTATATTTTTAGAAATCGGACAGGACGATCTTGGATCGGCCTGGACAATATTCATAATAATGCCTTAATTAATCAGACAAATCAATGAAGAAATTAAGGATGATTGATACGATCACATCATCCTGGATGATCTCAGTATCGACCAGGACGATCTATTCAAAAACTCTTAGTTACTCCTGGAAGATTAATATCGGCCAGCACAAATTCAGGGCGATGCTCTGGACGATTTTCCTCTTATTAGAACTAATCGGCCTGGACGATCGTGATATCGTCCAGGACGATCAAGCCAATTTTCAATCATTCAGTTTGCATTC
>NW_021319758.1:407985-502966 GCF_001605985.2 Dendrobium catenatum | reverse complement strand
GGCGGGGAATATGATTGTCTTTACCTCACCCCTCCTTGCAGCTATAATCTTCTCTTTAACCTAATTCTTTTATGGAAGATACCAATGACAACTATAACAGAGGAGAAAATCATAATAAATAAAAATTATGGAGAAACTAGTAAGAGTGTTTCTTACAAGCAACAAGATAATAAATTGAAGGTTTCTATGTTAATATGTTTTAAGGCTAATGAAGGAGAAGAAAGGAGGCTGAGAAATAAGAGGAAAATTACTTGGAAAAAAAATAATAAATGTAATAACAAGCACTTTAGATGCTGGATTTTTATCATCAATATTGAATGAATGCATGGACAATTCAAATGTTAATCAACGGATGTGGAGACATTATAATCAATTAAAGCTCAAGTTCAAGTTGTGGAGTATTATTTAGATTACAATAAAATTAAATAAAAATCAACAACCTATCAAACATCTCTAAGTACATCTATTAAAGAGGCTTATGGAGCTTATAATGCCCCATTCAGAGAAATTGTCTTGGTGTTGTAGCTAGTCACTCTTAACTATACCAACATACATGAAAAGGGGAATTTCAATATCCATAATTAAATTTATCAAATAGAGCATTTCAGACTCCATAGCATTACTCTGCTCACAAACAACAAATTGATAAGATAAAGTCTGTAATTTTGTGAACTAGCCAACAATATTGATAGTTAAATTTATAATATCAAGGCATGAGGGAAAAAAGGTAATTCATTAGAAACTATCACAAGAAGAAAACTAAAAAATTGAAATATACCCCACCAATTGGAAGAATCCGTCCAGTCAATGTAATTTCACCAGTCATGGCTAGATCCTTTCTTACTGGCCTCTTTATTGCAAGGGAGAGTAATGATGTGATTATGGTGCAGCCATTACTCAACCTATCCTTGGGCGTTGCACTAACATGTACATGTAAATGGAGCTTTGACCTATAATATGAAGAGCACCTTTGCCTTCTTCTTGTTCAACTAGCATTGTTTCAATATATAGTGTAGATCCGCCCAAAGCAGTCCATGATGGTGCAACTCCCAAGGATGGGTCGAGTGATGGATGCACCATGATCACATCATTGCTCTCCCTTGTAATAAAGAGGCTAGTAAGAAAGGATTTAGCTATGACTGGTGAAGTTACATTGACTGGACGGATTCTTCCAATTGGTGGGGTATGTTTCAGTTTTTTAGTTTTCTTCTTGTGATAGTTTCTGATGAATTACCTTTTTTTTCCTCGTGCTTTGATTTTATAAATTTAACTATCAATATTATTGGCTAGTTCACAAACTTACAGATTTTATCCTGTCAATTTGTTGTTTGTGAGGAGAGTAATGCTTCGGAGTCTGAAATACTCTATTTGATAAATTTAATTATGGATATTGAAGCCCCCCTTTTCATGTATGTTGGTATAGTTAAGAGTGACTAGCTACAACTCCTAAATAATTTCTCTGAATGAAGCAGTATAAGCTCCATAAGCCTCTTTAATAGATGTACTTAGGGATGTTTGATAGGTTATCGATTTTTATTTAATTTTATTGTAATATAAATAATACTCCGCAATTTGAACTTGGGCTTTAGTTGATTATAATGGCTCAACATCCGTTGATTAACATTTGAATTGTCCATGCATTCTTTCGATATTGATGATAAAAATCCAGCATCTAATAAGTTTGTTATTGCATTTATTTTTTTTATTTCAAGTTATTTTCCTCTTATTTCTCAGCCTCCTTTCTTTTCCTTCATTGACCTTGAAAGATATTAACATAGAAAGCTTCAATTTATTATCTTGTTACTTGTAAGAAACACTCTTGCTAGTTTTTCAATGGTTTTTATTTATTATGATTTTCTTCTATGTTATAGTTGTGATTGATATCTTTTGAAAAGTTTTATGCTGGTTGTCGACTAATTAAAACTATTCTCCACTTTCTCATCCAGGACGTGGGATTTGACAACAACCATGTTAAACTTTTTGTTCAAATATAAAAAAAGAGACTTGAGGCATATTTTTGAAGAAATTGTCAACAATGTGATGCCTTAGTTATGTATATTTCCACTCATAAAACAGCTAATCACAGCACACTTTATATGAGCATTTCAACTATGAAAAAAAAATATTATGATTAAGCCTTGTTAATTATACATCATGGTGAAGAGAAGGATACTGAGACCCTCCATTTGTAGATGAAAAATATTATTCCTTAGCAGAGCAGTTTTAATTTTTTCCACATGCAGGAGTCGAATCAGGATAGATTCACTTCAATTTTAAATGCCGTGGACACTGCACAGTCCTTTAGTAGAGAAAGAAGACACTATGACTTTCATTACAACACATGAAAGTCATAATGCTTTGATTTATCCAGCATCAAAGCATGATGTGGTGTTTAGAATTTATTTATACTATGATTTAAAAGGAAATAAAAGAAGAAGATGAGGCCATTTTAGACACTGACCATTTTCATGATCACAGAATCATTAGCCAGTGAAACTAGTTGTTTAACATGCAAACACATTTGCGTTGGAATTGGTTGTGAATAGAGCTACTGATGTGAGTTTAGTTTGGTTCAACCAAATTACAGATCACATTAAAAATTGTTATGAAATTATCATGAAGTTGTTAAATACAGGGCAGAGGTTGTGTCCTTGAGCTTGATGATTTGAGGATATTTGCTTTCTATTATTCGAATAAATATATGGGTAATAAAAATGTAAGAAAAAAAAGCCCATGTTGACCTTCTTCGTCTCCCGGTTCTTGTTCGCAAGCCCAACGTCGAATAGCCTTCAATTCACACCCAAGTTGTATTCCTCTCCAGAATCTTAACCCCAACGCCGGAACTAACTATGGTTTCCTTCGATCTCACGTAGGCGCGACTTCCTTTGATCTCAGGTGGGCAAACCGCACACCCGACCAGGTCTTCTCCTGCAAACGAAACCAAATCTCCCGCCTTGCTTGCAATACCTGAAGTCACACTTGGACGGAACTTCCAAGCCATGCCTCTTGATTGTTTGCTCTCTTGCCTCCCCACCTATAGCCATCGCTCGTCCACTTCAGTCATATGAGTTTCATGAGTGTGATCTCTTTTTATCATCATATGTTTGTTTATATAATTAATTAAAGTGAGAAATTAATTCTTTGGGGTCTTTTTAAGCCTCCCAATGTCCCCTCCTTGCAAAGGGAGGCAGGGAGGGCACTTGCCATTTCAAACTCATCCATCCGAAAAGATAATCAGGGCTGTGGGCTTCTAGACATTATTTTGTTCCAGAATAGGCCTTCCAGTATTCCATTGCACGTGACCTGTTAATTTAAATTAAAACGCACTGTGGGCTCCGAAAATTCGGTCCCGGCCTCCGCCCGACTGTTGCTTTTCTTTGTTTAGGGAAGTTTTAACGGAATAAGTTCCGGGATATAATTTTGAAAGGCAGATGGTCTTGTAGATAAGACACTACCCAGAAATTTCGCCCTCATTTTGCGAGGACTTTATGATTTGATTTATGGTTTCCTATAGGCGCAAGCCCCTATAGTTAATTACCCATCCCGATCACGAGAGTTCTTCGATTAAGGCTAGTCGTCAATCATATACGTAGAGATACATGTTATCTGGCATATAGTAGCAACATAGGTCATGAGAATTAGGAATTTTAAGGGTTTGGATGTTGGAAGTTCAAGGTTTGATATTTAAAATAGGAAATTTCACCACCTTGCGCATAAATCAGATGGTGGGGGAATAGATGATGGGCCCGATCAAGATCCCATGGTTCCGTTGTCCCGGGCCATCGTGGCCCTTGATCTACTTAGTCAGAGGAGGTAGTCGACCCAACTTTACAGAAGCATCATTGTCGCCAGCCATGGGTTGCTTCATCCAAGGGTACGTTGTAGGCTTGGGTTAGATGTTTGTCTAAGGGGACAAATTTGAATTCACCTTAGCTAACAGAGGGCTTTGTGCCCTATCGATCTTATCTTATTGATTCATATCTCAAGGATTTGATGTCACTAAGGAGCGTATTGGCTCTGGCCATAATCGGTATTTCGTGGAGCCATTTGGCGGCAAAACCACTCGGTTCAAAGAGCCCCGGGTCATAATCGTTTATCCTGCGGTGCCATTTGGTGGCAAAACCGTCGGTTAGAGGACACGTACCACATCCTTATTGGTAGGAGATTGTTTGAGAATGGATCATAGTGTTATTTTTGACTAGACATTAGCTATTTATGAGCCGAAGTACATTTCAATTTGCCCATCCCGGCAAACTGTTGCGGAGGATGGATGAATTTTGCTTTGAGTGTTAATTGATTTATTTCAATTTTAAATATTTTTTGATTTTTTTTTTTAATTTTGGGATAACATTTTGAATTATTGGTGAATCCCTTCGGTTGAGATCTTCATTCAACACGGCCATCATCAGGGTGTTTGGGGTTATTTCCATTTGATTAAATCTTATCGACCCTATCAACTTATCGATAGGGGGTCAGGTTTCATAGGCTTCGTGCCTTTATTAGTGAATTCATATTGTTGTAGACCTCGAAGGCCTAATATGAATGTATTAAGACAAATATACCGGTCGCAATAATCGTATATTTATTTAATGGTGCGAACCCTGTTGACTCCTATTGATCTGCATAGAAGAATCGGGTTCGAACTTGAATTCACTTATTGACCCGCGCAGGATCCCTAGACGTCACGTGTGTACTTATAACATGTTTGCCGGGGTCCATGCGGGTGCTTGATTGTATACCCCTTTTGTGTACATATGTGCATACAAATTACGTTGCATGTGCGGGAGTACTTTTCTGTTTGTAGTTGTGAACTTAGATTAAGCATTGATCTTTAACAGCACATTTGTTAAAAATGGATCTTTAATTTCGGTGGGTGCGATGCAGTGTGTTAATATTCACTTGAATATATCTAGACGTATCACGTTGCTACTTTTACTGCATCTTGAATCCCTTTGGCTGCGACTGACATGCTGAATGTGGGACATGTCTCTTGCAGTGTCATTGAATACTTCTACTTGATGAGTGGTTGCATTTGCTTGCCTTTTCTTCAACGTTCATAAGGATTACGATTTGTTTGCAAGACAGTCGATGACGGTCACTGGGAGATTTCATATTTATAGCTCGCCCACTGTTGTTACCCATGAGGGGACAATTACACTTGCTTGTAAGTAGATGATCGCCACTTATATTGCCTTTTATACAAAGGGTTTTTCGTTGTTGCTTGCAAAATATCTATCTTTCGAACACATGGCGTTTGTACACCTCTTGTTGCTACCTCCAAATGTCATTCCATGTGTAACACAATTCTTCATTACATTGACAACTCGTTCCTAACATGCATCACAACATTAGTACCACTATCGATTGGAGATTTGCATTTCAGCCGGCATAGTTCTAGTACCCGTTGAGAGCCTTGTATTATAGTTTGTATGCGGCTCACTACATTTATTAAGATGCCCCTTAATTATTGCTTGCGGATGAATTGCATTCAATGTTACAAGTTAGTCATTGTAGTTTAAAAGCCCCATCTCGTGACTTTCACAATCAAACCAACTCTTTCACCATCTTTTGTCGCTCACAAACAAGTTGTGCTCACAAATTCTTTATTCTCAAAGATGGATTGTAACATGTATAATAAGTTTGATATCACATTCTTTAGCCTCTTCATTCAAATTGAGATGATTATCTTTCATTGGTGGGTAGATCACATTTGTTTCCATCGATTGGAAGCATGTCATGTTGAAAATCTGCAACTACTTCATTTGATCACTAACTTGCATTTGATTGCATGATTCTTCATTATAATTTTTTAGTGAATTATGTTTGTAGGCTCTATATTCATTGCAAGTCTTGTATATGCTTTCTTGCATTTGATTTGGACATATTAGCTCACCAATCATGATCTCATTTTAAAAATCATATCTTGTATCACATTTTCAATTTGATGTCATTCAAATTTCCTTGAGTTCAAGTTTTAGTCCGAGTTTGAGTAGAAGTTCAAGTCCTAATCTTGTTGAGCTCAAGTCCAAGTTCATTTTTGTTCAAGTCCTTGTGTATTTTGGTCTGAATTTCGGTAGCCTCCCGGCGTCTTCCCTGTTTAGGGGAAAAACCAAGAGAATCTTCCCCTCGTTGCTACTTGAGCGCTTCAGGTAGGTGTCAAATAACACCGCAGTTGCATTTTTTTTAATCCCTGCTCGCTACAAGAGTGTTTTAAGGGTTTTTGGATACTTATGTAAAATAGCACAATTTCTTTCACTGCACTACGTGAGCTTTTGGAGGTACTTATTTTTCATCCCTCTCATGCTATACGAGCACTTCGAGGATTACCCGCCTCGTTGCGAGCGTCATACCGGTTTCCCTCCCTACTGTGCTACGTGAGCGCGTAGGTGGTTTGCCAGCTCGTCGCAAGCCTCGAGAGCGGGATTTTTGAGTTTGAAGTTTATACCTTTGCGTAGGGGTGGCAGTGATGAGAAAGGATGCATACAAAGTTATTATTTTAATTATAATCATAATAATAATTTTTTATTATTATAATTGATAATAATAGTTATTATTATTATAACTAATAATAATAACATAACTATTATTATTATTATAGTTCTAATTAATGATAAACTAAATTATCAATTATAACAGTAACTAGTTAATCACTAATCACAAGAATGACAAAATGACAGTAGTATTACCTACTGTTTGGATTTTAGGTTAAGTTGAATGGTGGCTGGTTTGGGTTTTAAAATGAATTTCGATGGGTCGGTTTGGCTCACACGTGAAAAAGAGTTAGATTAGGTTAGACTAATGGGGTTGGCGGGTTATGAGGGATTGGATCGGGAGGCTTGTGACTGGATCTAGGTCGGAAGAGTTGAGGTCGGAGGGGCTCTGGGTTCGGTTCGGCAAGAGGAAGGGGAGATAGGGTCAGAGAAGGCGTCGGATGGGAGCTATGGGGTCGGCGTTAGGTAGGGGCTTCAACCTCTCTCTCTCTCTCTATTTCTCTATGGCCAAAAGGATTGGGTGGGGGCGTCAGATGAGAAAGAGGTGGAAGGTTGTGAGGGAGATAGGTTGGGGATTTCAGAGGAGCTGGAGGTCAGAGAGTAAGAAAACCCGAGGCTTCGTCTGTTCGCTATTTAATGACGAGAAAAGCATCTAGCTGGCACGCGATTTGGACAGCTTTTTCGAGAAGGGACGTGAGTCTAACAGCGTCGACGCTGAAGTGTCAGGTACGCAGGATTTCTGGGATTAGTTAGATTTTTATTCGACTTCCTGGCTGTTTTTTTGTTCTTATGACTGATGGTCAACACGTACATTTTGTTTTTCTTGAAAATCCGGCAACCTTCCAACGCCCCTTCCCTGCTAGTGCAGGTTAGGGATGACACTTGATCTTTCCAATCTACCCAGCCGAAAAGATAATCTAAGACCGAGGGCTTCAGAACATTTTTTTGGTCCCTGAATTGGGCTTCAAGTCTTCGATCTACTCTGCCATATTAAATCAACAGCCAAGGGCTTCGGGGGATCATATCAACCCCAGGACTTCCTTCATGTTTTCTCCTTTTGTGATTTCTATTTGAAAATTATATATATATATATATATTACAGAAAGGGAGCGGCAGACGGAAGGCCGCTAGGGCATGGGTTGGGTTTGCAAGTCGTTCGCGGTCTAGGCACGACAGCAAGAGATATAAGCGGGTCGACAGCAAAGCGCAGGATCTGGCCAATGAGATATAGGCTGCTTGAGTTGGGCCGGCGAGTGGGTACGGAAGTTGGCTTTGACGTCGGTTGCAGAGGATGCGATTGGAGCTGGATCAATGGTCGGATAAGGCAGCCATATCATACGTTGAGTTAGGGCACGATGGTGGAGTCATGTGAGTCGACCGACTGCTTAGGTTCGACAATTGGTGAGTTCGTTAGTCGGAAAGTCTTTGGACAATCGCACGAGGCAGGGAGATGTCGAATCGTCCAATTCCTATGCCCGGTATGCGTCGAATGCCTCTTTTTACTGTATGAGGAAGTTTTTTGTGTGTTGTTGAGGAGATTGTGGGGAGTAGTTGTCTTTGATAGTGGGGTCGACAGTTGGGTCTGAATGGTGGTTGTAGGTCAACAAGAATTTGATTTTATTCTTGTTCTTAAGCCAATATCACCTTATTTTTTGAAATATTCAAGAACAATAGCTCACAGTGATGTCATGTTAGTATACAAAAAAGAGAAAAAAGCTACATAATGTATTAAATAATATAAGAAAAATCAAATTTTCCATAGATATATGGAAGTAAAAAAATTAATGAATTTATTATATGGTTGTGACAACATATTATATAGACTATAATTGGAAGTTGTAAATGGGTGTGGTAAGTTTCCATCACTTATCTTCACCTCACAGAGCTTCAGAGATTGTTGACACACTATATGAATAGGGTTTATAGAATAAAGTGTTCATATTGTCAGTTAATAATGTTTCTAATAATGATCGGGTCATTAAATTACTGAAGGATAACTTTTATGTACTGTTGACCTCATTTTTTTTATAAGGTCACGTGGACCCATCTAGATCCCATCTAGATCCCTACCTTGTTGATCTAATGATTGATATTCATCTAGGTGTCAACCATCTAAAGCTTTAGTTCAATCGAAACCCAGACCTAAATCTAGTTGAAAATTCAGATTGTAATTCAACCGTCAATCCGAACCTCAAATCAATCCAGTTTTCAACTCTAACTTTAACATTTGGTCCAACTTTCAATCTGGTTTCAACCATATCATAATTATTAACAATTATTCAAATGATTTTGAATAATTTGTATAATTCAAATTCATACATTTAAATCCAAAATCTTGCTCAAAACCCAAGATCCAAACCAAAATCTAAGCCTAAAGTCTTAGGTCCTAAAAGCCTTTTTTTAGTAAATTTTCAAATATTTTAAACCCAAGTCATATGACCTCCGAACCATGATATATTAATTGAATATTGATTAGTCATATATCTAGGATATACCCTCCAAATTTGAACTCATTCTGAGACCTCTAATCCCAATTATTGAATCCATTTCCAAAGGTTGTAAAACTTTGAAATTTTTAAGGCATATGCCACTAGATGGCACTAGACCTGCCATCTAGTGGAATTTAACCTTAGAGCCTTCTCCAATGCCTCTAACCACATCCAAACTCTTGATTATTGATGCAATCATAATTCTTGTATTTTCATTTTCTAATATTGAACATTATTATTTTATTTAGTTTTTATATTTTTTTAGCTATCCAATGATGGGAAAGCATCCAATGATCATGGTAGGTTGTGCTTGGGCTTGGTAGGCCTTGGTTTGCTAGCTTGATTTGGTCCCTTGGGCTGCTGCTGGTTCTCGGGTTGGGCTTATGGTGCACGATTTTTAGCTGGTGTGATGTTGGGAGGTGGTGGTTTATTGGAGTTGAGCTTTTCTCTCTAAGATGCTAGCTCATTATTGTTGAGCTGAAGTTTAGTTCATTTATTGGGAGATTTATTGAACTTCCTAGCTCATTAATCCAAAAAGGTTTGCTTTAATTCATGGATTTATTTTGGAGTGGACTTGCCTCTTCTCCTCCCCCTTTTCTTCTCATTTCTCTGTGCTGGGTGAATTCCCGTGCCTATGCCCCTTTGGTTCCGGTGCTGGCTGCTCGTTTCTGCGGCTGGCTGCTTGGTTCCGTGCCCGGCTGCTCAGTTCCGCGGTTCTCTGCTTGGTTCCGTGTGTTTTCTGCTTGGTTCCCGTGAGCTCCCTTCTCTGTTTTGCTGTGTCGTTTGGGAATTGCTGAAGTGTCTGTTGACCTTTCTTTTCCCTAAATCTTATTGGCTTATTTGGAGGTGATATGGCTGTTTGGTTTCCCTCTCTTGCCTATATATTGTAGATGATTTTGAAGGGTAAAGGTTGTTGAAAATTGTTGAGCATAGTTTCTAAAAACCTGAGGGTTTTCTCTTCTTGGAAAAGCTTGAGGGCTTTGTCCCCTTCTTCTTCTCCTCTATTTCGTCTGGGCTTCTTTCCTCTTTCTTCTTTACGCAAATTCCACTCCATTTGTATCCTTCTTCTTGAGCTTTGGAGGTGTTTTTTGGCTGATTTGGGAGCATTTGCTGGAGGAGTTTGGTTGGACGTTTGGACTTTCTTGCTGGGGTGGACCATCGGTTTGCTAGCCCTAAGCACATACTTTACTTAACCTACATTTCGATGCATGTGAGGAAACCGTTCTGTCGGTTGTTCTGAGGATAGCGTGATTTTAAATTTCTTTTGTTTCTTTTGATCTATCTTCTAGTTTTATCCGTCGGTTTTATGCTTATAGATGATTGCTACTATTTGAATCGAGCTCAGTTATAGTTTTGCTCACCGTTCTCTCTGTTTGACTTTCTTTCTTAGCTTGCTCTCATCAATTATGATATTTTGAGCAGTAAATTGCATTTTGGTAGACCCACTTTGACCCCTAGTTGATTAGGGGTCAAAATGATCAAAATGCCACTTACGGTTAATTTTGTTGTTTTCTATAAACTTCAATAACGTGGCCTATTCAAATCAAACACTGGAACCTCTTCCAATGCATCCTAAACACTATTAGGAGTGCATAGGAGTCAACCAAGGTTGACCTAAATATCCCTTAAGGGCCTAATATGTCATTTTCATTGAAATGACCAATCAAGATCATACGACCACCTCCACTGGTCTCCAAATGTCAAACCAAATCCATTGAACCCAAACCCTTGTCTTGGATCAACCTCGTTGACCAAATAGTCTCTTAAGGCTTTAAATGGGTCATTTCAACCCATTTAACCTATCCAACCCATTTGGCCAAATCAACTTCCTCAAGCTTTCAAATCTATTCTGAATGATGATTCAAACATAACCAAACTCACTACAAGTCAAATCAAACTTACTTTGGCCAAGTCAACACATGAAGACTTGGTCAAAGTCACTTAAGCTCTCATATTCCTATTTCAAATCCTAACCCTTAACATTCAAACCATTTCCAACTTATTCTAACTAGCTCAAGGCCCCTCCCTCCATTCCCCCTTGGCAGTCAACTTGACTGCTTTGACAAGTCAAATTATCAAATAAGCCCTTATGTAAGCTTAAGTGGCCTTGCCACCTTGGCAATCCAAATCCACCTAATAATTTCATGCCTCCATGCATTTGGATAGCTATGAGGAGTACTTGGCAGCAACCCAAAGCCTCTCTCCCTCAATTAATGATAGCAATCATTAGGATGAAGGGATAATATCACACTTAACTCAAAGTTTTGGATCTACTTCATCTCATTCAAACTTCTTACTCATCAGCTCAAAAATCCCATCCTACTTATTAGCAAGCTTCTCCAGCTATTTCTAAGGCTTTTCCAAGCTTTTCCCTACCACTTCCAAGCCTCCAAACCATATTTTGGTGAGAAGAGAGAGAGAAATATAGAGAGAATCAAGAAATCCAAAGATATTTTTCAATCCAATCAGAAGTAGCTCTCGAGGCCTTCTAAGAAGTTGATGAGGATCTATCAAGCTTTTCAACAAGCTCAAGATCATCAAAATCCGTACACATGTTAAAAAGTTATCTTCATTTTAAGTTTTATGATCAAACTTTGATTTCTCCCAAATCGCAATACATGGAGCTTTGAAACTCCATAAATTGATATATTAGGGTATCTAGATCCCTACATTTCAAATTTCATTAAATTTGGATAGTCGGGTCGATTGTTATGAGCATTTGAAGTTTCAGTTTAAAAATGAACCGGAAAAATTGGGTCAATATGGGCCGTCCATTCATTTGAACTTGGCCGATTGGACAACCCTCCTAGGGATTTGAACTCTAGTTCTTCAGCGTGAAGGTGCGGCGATGTGGTCAAATCTTGGTCGTTAATTCGATCCGCGACGGATTGGACGACCCAGGATGTCTGCTAACGTGGATAAGTGGCACCTCCAATGTCTATAATGCGTGCCGTACGAGGAAAGGTGCCATTTTTTCTCTCCAATGATTGGCTGCTAATTTTTTGAATTAAAATTAATTTAAAAAATCAATTTAAATGCTCTAAACTTCAAAAATTCACCAAAAATCTACTTTTAGTCCAAATTTGATGTTCTTAGGCTTGTTGGAACTCTCTTAAACCCAAGTTTATTTCAAAATTTAGTTTGGTTGATTTTTGTAATCACTGTCTAAAGAGTTATGCATCTTTTAATGAAAAAATAAATTTCTTTGATAACTGCCAATCTATTGATTTGATTTAGCTTAAATTTGAACACAATAAATTAAGGTGTGATACCCACATGACATAAATTTTTCAGCTTTATTTGATGGGTGGATTCGGGTGAATTGAATTTTCAAAGTTTTGGGTCAGAATTTGACCCAAAACTTTGAAAATTTATAACTCACACACCACTTAGAATTAGGCTTGAATTTTTTTTGGTATTTGTAAAGTAGTGTTAGGGTTAGATGATTAGAAATTCAAACTTAATTGAACACTAGTGACACCTAAAAAAAATAGTTAATGACAAGATCTAATCAACTAGAAAATTTTTAGGAAATTTTACACACACTCAATATGGGTGAAGTTTAATCACTATGAACTTAGTAAAATTATACACTATATGTTAAAATTTCATTGAATTTGGAGATTATTAAGTAATAAAATTTAGCAAGTCACAATTAAGCTTTTTTAAGGATTTAGAAACTTCAAAAAATTATAACAAATCTAAATTAAATCTCAAAATACAAATAATACATCAAACTAACCAAAATTTAATGCTCTACCTAGGAAAAATAAAAGCCCCCCACTGAACATTTAATTTGACTAAAATTTAAGTTTTAATGAAAATTAATATTTAATTAAATTAAATAATTAAAAATTATTAAAAGTTCAAAATAAATTCTAAACACTTTAAAACACTCTCATGGGCCATCCCTGACTTTTGGGAGTGGTTCCATGCAGTTTGGGATGAGTTTGGATAAAAAACGATCAAAACCTCCCTAATTAAATTATTAAAAAATTAATTAATTAATCAAACTTTAAAAAATCATAACTAATTCAAAAAAAAAAATTCAAATTGTACAAATGTAGTATCATTCAAATCCATTTGATGTTTAGTATTTTTCAAAAATGACAAACCAATATAAATATCTCAAAGTCAAAAAATAAACTCTTTGGTCAACTATAATTCAAAATCAGGTTAGAACTTTAAAACTTTATAACTAATTTCAAAAAATTTCAAATCAAGCAAATTTAAAGGCATTGGATTCCACTTGAAATAATTTAAAATAAAAAAGTCAACTTTTGGTCAACTTTAAGTCAAATGTCAATTCAAATTTTAAAAATTCATAATTTATTATAAAAAATTCAAATTGAGAAACTCAAAGAAATTGGAATTCATGTAAGGTCTAATATTTATTAAAAATATCAAACCATCAAAAATGAATCAAAAGAAAAAAAGTCAATCTTTTAGCCAACTTTAGTTCAAATTTCAACTCAATTTTAAAAAATTCATAACTAAATGTAAAAAAATCCAATTCCAACAAACTGGTAGTCTAATTACTCACCTTAAGATCCAGAAAAAATATTAAAACTCCAGAAATCATGCTTAATCAAAAACTCAAAATTTAACCCCTTTAATTAATGCGTTTTAATAATTCAAATAATTCAAGAAAATTATTATTTAATTTAAAAATCTAGAAAACTTTAATCCAACATTAAAACCAATATCCAGTCAATTTAATTAAAATTTATCTACTTTTAGTCATTCAAGCTACTTAATTCATATCGGTCACTACTGGGTAACCCGATCCTACGAAACTATTGACTTAGCTCAAGGAAGGTGAAATACATTTCATTGCCCTGGTTTAGCAAAGATAGTAATTACTTAACACTGAAATACATTTAAAAAATAATTCCAAAATATTAACACTTGAATAAAAATTCCTTTAAACCTTTCTACTAACTAGAATAACAAACAACTTTAACTAACCACCCTATATAGGATATATCCAAATTACATAGCCTGCCTCACATAGTTTAGATGATTTACTAAAATAACTAACTCTAGTTTCAGGCTAGGCCAGTGCTTTACTTTCTTATTGTTGTGTGATGAGCTTTTCAAGTTTTCACTGCATATTATTTAAAAATTGATTGATTGATGTGATTGTTTATTTAATTTGTGAACTGATTTGATGGGCGTTCGATTACCCTTAAGTTAGGGGTGATTTAAATGCTGATATAATCTTATGCAAGTGGTCATGTTCATATAAGATATTAAAATTAAAGGGGAAAAAAATTAAATTTAAATTAAACAAGTTTCTATAAGTGTTTATCTACACTAAGTCCCCCTTTAAATCAAAGGAGTATGACCAAGTGTGGTTGGTTTGAGTACTTTTAATTTTAATATATAACTGGTTGAGATGTGATTTCAAATTATAATTGCTTAGGATAGCCTACAGGATGTTTGAGTCTATAATTAATATATAACCCGCGCAGCATCCCTAGACGTCACGTGTGTACCAATAACACACTTCCCGGGGCCCATGCGGGTTTCATGATTACTTTTACCCCTTTTAGTGTACCATGTGTATATACACTATAGTGCACGTGCGGGGGTACTTTGAAATTATTTGTAGACGCCTTCTGTCCGCTTGCAAGAATGTTGTGGATCCGGTGGCATGTTGTTGTTGTTTGTGGACGTCTTGTGTCTTATTGTACGAATGTTACAGATCCGGTGGCGTAGGATTGTAGATTGTAGACGCTTTCTGTCTGCTTGCATAAGTGTTGCAGATCCGGTGGCGTTGTTATTTGGATGTCATGAGGTATTTCCTCATCTTGACATTTTCTCCCGTTTCTCAATCACCGGGGAAATTCTTTTGGACTTTGGGGTCAATGACCGCTGATCTGGAAAGAACTCCTTTTAAGATATTCGGTGTAGTAGATTTGTTATTTCTGGTGTTCGTGGGCACCAGAATTGTTTTCTTCTTAAGTATAGAACTAAGAAGAGACTTTGGAATACCAGGAAGTTTGTTTCTAATTTGTTCAAACTTCTATTCTGATTCTGTCAGGGAGTGTACTTTTAGTACATCAAGTCGCGCCCTTGTACCCGAAATGCTCGAAGATCTTGATCACCAATGTTGTAGTTGATATCAATACTTGTGCCCACAGTGGTTCGATGTACCTACGATATACCCACTGTTGTTATCCACAAGCGACTTGTATATATTTGTTGGGACTCGTCGTATCCACTACGAGCTCCTACGAGTATTCGTAGGAGAGTCCTTTACATCCGCATCACATCCACCTTTCACTAATCTCAGATGGGGGTATGTCTATACTTGTGCCCACAGTGGTTCGTTGTACCTACTATATATCCACTGTTGTTATCCACAAGTAGGTTGTATTCATTTGCAAGTACTCGTTGTAGCCACTATGAGCTCCTGGAATTGTTCGTAGGAGACCCATTATTGCCTACATCATGCCCACCTGTCACCAATCTCAGGTGGTTGATGGTTGAATTTGTTTGTAGATGATGGATCTTTGATTGCTGGTTTCCAGTATTGCCATTTCAATCATCAGATTTTTATAGGGAATGTTGTAGGAATTCATACATCTTTCATGTGCGTCGGGATTTCATCTCCCACTTGTAGCTTATTGTTAACTTAGAGAACTGTGCATTTAGACTCTGATTTGTTCATTTATCCAAAGCTCTGGTTCTATATATTTCATCAGACCCGAGTTCAAGGTCCAGCCCATGCTTGAGTCTTGTATGTCGTTATGGGTTCAACTCTTGGCATCCCATTCAAACTCAAGTCCCTATTTCGGATCCAGCTTGAGTTCAGTTTGAGCTTCTTACTCTCCACATCTCATTCCAATTTTGAGTTCAGAGTACAAATTCAAGTTATCTTATTCAATTTATTTCATTTTTAAATTGAGTTCAAGCTTGAGTTCTATGTTCGGGTCCCCTGATGCTGCACAGTTCGACTTCCAAGTACAAGTTCAAATGCTTGTTCAGGTCCCTTGTGTAGTTTAAGCTCCACTGTGATTTTTGTAGAGTTTAAGCTCAGTTTTATATTGATTTGAATTTCAGCTCTGGCTTGATTTTATTTCATTTGATTTAGGCTTATATTAATCATTTGAGTTCTACTCATGTTCAATCAAGTTCAAAAGTCCACTGCTTTTTCTCATTTGAGTCCGG
This sequence comes from Dendrobium catenatum, assembly GCF_001605985.2. Classification (NCBI taxonomy): domain Eukaryota; kingdom Viridiplantae; phylum Streptophyta; class Magnoliopsida; order Asparagales; family Orchidaceae; genus Dendrobium; species Dendrobium catenatum. The sequence goes on along the minus strand of NW_021319758.1, from coordinate 486,810 downwards.
GCTCTTTGTTCTCTTTGAGTTCAAACAGGTCCAAGTGTAGTAATATTTCACCCGAAATTTCGCAGCTCCTTTTCTTTAGCCCCGGCTCTTCCTCCTCCCGTTTTAGGAGGAAATATTGACGGACAATACTGGGGCCTTTCCACACGCACGCGCTTAACCAAAGTGTGCATGGTAAGGTTTGGCCTCTCTTGCGGATGGACACCGCGGGCGGTGATTTTTGCTTGCCCTACCACGTGCAACAAGTGCGTGCATTGGGGTTCTTGAGTACCTGTATTAGCACAGAAAAGAGCAGTTGCTTTTCCCACCATATGTTAGTTTGGGATAATGATGTGTGATTTTGTGTTGTTTTTTATTCATTTGATATTCATTTTTTTTTGTTTTTTTTTTTTTGTTTCTTTTTATTTTTTTGTTCCCTCCTGTTGCTTCTCTTTGCTGGTACATTTATGATATTGTTTTTTTCAACGGCTCTTTTTTATTTAGCTGCAATCTTTCTTTTTAGATAAAGAGTTGTATTTTACTTTCTTTTTTTTTTTTTTTTATTTAGTTTGTTTCTCACCGGCCCGCTTGTCTGTGTGGTCTGCAACCAAAAAGTTTCCCTCCTATCTAATTGCTCAACATATAGGCTGCATAAGTGGTTTGCCGGCTCGGTGCGCTTTGTCTTGCCATGTCGAAGCACCTGGATAGAAGAGGGTCACTCGGCTTACCTCATCAAGAAGCTCGCATCGGGTTTTCCTCCCACCTGACTGCCTCACAAACGGCGTGGCATAATGGTTCGGAGGACCCGACATTTTTCGCTAGTAGGCCGACATGATAGATAGAGGTGAACTATTAGGCGACTGATCCGCTCATCGTATAGGCGCGAACCAATCAGATTCGCCTTCTTTTAACGCTCGAAGCATAGGCGGTGCCATAGGTGGTCTACCGGACCCGAACAAGGCGGGACCCGGACAAGGCTTTAAGTTTAAGGGTTTTATACCTTTGAGAAACCGGTGGAGGCCGGTTTTCGGCTTCGGGGATCGAGGCGGGGAGGAAGGCAACATTTGCATCTTTATAATTTATTTATAATTAATAGTTAATGAATGATAAATTAAGGTAATTAAGTTAATAATGTAATTACTAATTATTAATTAATTTATAATAATAAATTAATTATGATTATATAAATATTAATTAATCAATTATTTTATATCAATACAAATTAATTATGAAGTATTAATTAAATAGATTATAATAAATTAATTATTATTAATCATAATTAATTAACTAATTAATAATTAGAGAGCGAAATAAATAATACATTAATTAATCATTAGATTGAAAATGGAGTTTACGGCCTCGCTCTCGTGAGAACAGGGATCATGGTCCAAGAACGCGTAGAAGAGGGAAGATTAATTTCACATCGACTGGAGCCTCCCTAGCCTGCTGCCGATAAAAGAAAAATTATAACTTCCAGTCTAATAGGTAGGAAAGTCCGTTCAAGGTAGCGAGAGCGTACTAGCCACGAAGGAGATGGGAGAAGGCGAGCAGCGACTGCCCATTCCTGCTTTTTTCCCCCCCGATCAATAAAAAATGTCGCTCTCTTGGCTGCTAAACCGACGGTGGAAGGGGGAAGGTCGTGTAAGGAGCGGGGTTCTGACGGCGTGCTAGGGCAGAGCCGAAGAATAGCAGTACGGAACAGGGTATGATAATGTTTACTGTCACTGGCATGGCGAGCTCGGATGTGTTCTCATTTCTGATTCAACTTGGTTACCTGCCATGGTATCTTCCGATCGAATGGAGGCCTAGTTGCTACTCCGAGTCGCATGGGATTGGGGCAAGGGGGGTGGGTCGTAGGGCGAAGGGCTAGGTCGATCCAACACGGAAGGAGTCTGGAGAGGAGTGGAGAGCCAGAGGGCGTGCGAAGAGCGAAGGCAAAGGCCTTGTCTCCTGGTCGGCCTTATAATCACGACTCGAATGAGTCGTTGAGCGGAGGGTAAATGATTGTTGTCAGTGAGCGAACGTGGAGGCGCGACGGAAGTTAATCTCGGTTATGGTGCGCCGACGTGCGACGAGTGGTCGTGGAGTCGTGCGATTCGTGGGATGTAGGGAGTAGGTTGTCACACCCCAGTTTTGACTCACCCTCTAAAACCGATACTGTATTATAACAAGAGAAAGATTGTCAACGTATCAAAACTCCACACTTAACATATACAGGAAGGATGTAATATACTTAATTGAACCTCAACATAATTTAAATAAAAATACAGAGCCTACTAAGACTTTTTAAAAAATTCATTCACATACCCCAGAAAGTTTTTACATCTAGCATTCAGATCTCGTTTTAGATTCTCTTGCACCCCACAAAATGTACTTACATCAAAAGATACGGTCCCTCTCTTTTTATTGTCCCAGGGTCCTTCTCCCTTTCCTGCAGTACAACCACTGCTAATGAGGCTTGGCTCAATGAAAAATACGCAAGCAACGTTATAAAAAAATAATAATGAACCTTAAAGAATACCATAACTATGCTAACATAATTAAAACAGATATTGAAAATGTCACATATTGAGTCCTGTGAAAGTGCATTAGCAGTATTATTTATTTACCAAAAATATTTCCACATCTTTAAAATAAGTTATAGAATGGCTATAAGCTTTTTGCACCATTCAACTTTCCAATTTCAAGGTTGGGTCTAATTTTCCAACTTTTAGAATGGAAGTTGTTCTCTCATTTCATGGGTTGAGTCAAATTTCTCAACTTCTAGAATTAAGAGTGTGAGGCTTACATCATCAGGTCTTTCGCCTTTACTTGATGCGGGCTATCCCCCATATAAACTGTATTTCACTTTTCATATAGTCATCCTTTTTAGAGCTAATGACATATGCTTTTTGATGATATAGTTGCGCTTAGCTGCTCTTCTAGTTACCCTTTAGCTTCCCTTTAGGTGTGCCTTTAACTGCCTTTAGTGTCTATTGGTTGCGCTTAGGTTGCTGCTTTAGGCCCTTTTGCGTTGCGCTTTACTTGCGTTTTATGAAATATTTACCCTTCTATGCTTACTAAATCATTTACATTGCTAAAGATTCCTTTTACATAAACAAATTCATAACATGAAACAACCATAATTATCTCAATATATTGAACCAAAATAATCTAGAATACATGTGATTATAAACATAATCAAGAAGAAGTGCAATAATAAAAAATTTTCTAATTCTTATAATCTTGTTTGGGTATCTCACCTCGGTATCCCGATTCTTTCTTCTTTTCCTTTTGTAAACAACCTTCACTAAACTTCCTCATTCAACACAACACCTTTACTTCTTTTTCTGTAATACATTTAGCAAACCAATTTCAACAACCCCTTTATTTCAGCAAATCGCAGCAGTAACTATTACTTACTTTCAGCAAACAACAATACCCTTACATGCATTTAGCTTTTCCTCCATTATCCTTATTGATTTCCACATTCAGCATTCAAAAAGAGTGACAGAAATCCACAATTTATGCATTCTTGAATTGCAACTTCTCCAACACTAATCGTAGATTCAGCACTTGGTTTCTCCAACTTCCAACAGCCGAATCCTCTACTATTACTCAGCTTGCTTGCCCGCTGCTTCAATTCCAGGTGATGGGCAAATGAAAGTAATGAAGGGGACTTATAGGTCTACTAGTGCTTTACCGTAATATATAATATTGTTATAAGATAGTGCATTCTCCACTACAATTCCACTAACATTCTAGCCGTCTGATCTCCATCCAGCCCATGCATGTTAAGATTATTTGAGACTGCAGTAACAATTAATAAATTATTGTCAATTAATTGTTATTCATTAACTATAATATTAAACAATTATTTAAAAGATACATATTCATAGACATATATGATATATTGATACCAAAATTACTCGAAATTCAATATCAAATTTGATGAAAATATTTTTGATACTTTCTATGTGTGAGAGAATATAGGGGAAATTTGTATGTTTACCTTTTTGGACCAAAATTTTGGGTATTATAGTAGGTAAGTGATAATCATTTTTTTTCTTTTCTTTTGTTTTCTCGGTACAGCAGGTCAACACTAATACCCAATTCTGAGATATTTCTATCAGAATCAGATGATTAAAAAGTAATCTATTTTAACTCTCTATTTATACTTAACAAAACATGAAACATGTAATATACCTCAATTAAGCTTTAAATACAATTCAAAAGAAATACAGAGATTTACTAGAGAACTTATTAAAATTTACTTATATACCCCAAAAATTTTTATACATTTTTCACTTCAAACTCTATGTAGACCCAAAATATATGCACACCAAAAAAATAATCACCCTCTTTTTTTAAACTAGATGATTACTCAAGAGGTTCAATTAATCAAGAAAATGAAAAATCTACAATTGGAGATTAGATATTTAAAAAATGTGGAATATTTACATTAGATGACAGTAAAACCCACTTTAACAGATCATATCAAAAAAGCTCAAAAGCTCAGTAGTGAATCTTCAAGATTGATAGAGCAGGCCCAATCAAGGAAAAGCTCTGATCTTTCTTTTGATGTTGATAGAATCATTAGACGCATATTCTAGTTGTGGGTACCTAGCGATCCTAATTTAAGGAATGAAATTTTGCAAGAAGCTCATCATTCTGGTTATGCAATTCATCCAGGAAGTATTAAGATGTAAAAAGAATAGAAATTAATGTTTTGGTGATCATGTATGAAGAGAGATGTTGCGGAGTATATAGCTAAGTGTAAAGCATGTCAAATTATGAGAGCTGAACATCGACGACCTAGTGGATTACTGTAATCACTATATATCCCTGAGTGGAAATGAGAAGAAATTGCATTGGATTTTGTTATGGTATTTCCTTGATTTAGACAGGGCCATGACAATATTTGAGTGATTATTGATAGACTGACAAAATACACTCAGTTTTTTCTAATTAAGTAAACTGATGTAGTAGACAAATTGATACGCCTGTATATGAAAAAAATTGTTAGATTGCATGATATTCCAAAAGTTATTGTTTTAGATAGAGATGGTAGATTTAATTCTAGGCAGTGGAAAAGCATTCATAATATCTTGGGCATAAATCTGTATTTCAGTACAGCTTTTCATCATCAGACTGATGGTTAATCTGAAAGAACGATTCTGTTACTAGAAGACCTGTTGAGATTATGTGTTTTAGGTTTTAAAGGTAGTTGGGTTGATCACTTATCATTAATAAAATTTCCCTTCAACAATAGGTACCAATTCTAGTATACAAATGGAACCATATGAATCACTTTATGGTAGAAAATGCATAACTCCCTTAACTTGAATAAAAATAGGAGAAAGACAGCTAATAGATTCAGAGATAGTGGATGAAGCAATAGAGAAAATTAGATTAATCAGAGGCAAATTAAAAAATGCTCAAGATCGCCAGTAAAGTATTATGACCTCCAGCATAGTGCAGTAGAGTTTGAAGTGGGTGACTTTGTATTCTTGAAAGTTAAGCCTATAAAAGGTATAACTAGATTTGGACAGGGAGACAAATTAAATCTTAGGTGCATAGGACCTATTAAAATTATTGAAAGAATGAGAAAAGTTGCTTATAGACTTGCTCTTCTAGCTGACATGTCGGATATTCACAGTATTTTTCTTATCTTTCTATTAAGAAAGTGGGGTGTGACAGAGAGAGGCTTCAATAGAGGAAAGTAGCAGTTCAAAAATGGCTCAAGATGGTGGATCGAATTAATATAGTGGGTGGATTGATTTTATGGCTTATGCATATGAACAAATTAGTAAGAAACTTGCAAAATCATATTTAGATAAATATCTAGAAGATGGTTGAGAGATTCATCCAGCTGGTGGTTATTGTGTGGCAGAAGAGCAACCAAATGAAATACGAAATATTATCTAGATTCGTTTTATACATACTATTAATTCTTATTAGCACAGTTGATTCAGAATCTATATTCTCAGTATGAGAGAGAGAGAGAGAGAGAGAGTTATCATCCTAAATTGAGTGTTGAAATAGTACAAGCTCTTATATGCGGGCCAAACTGGATTTGTGCCCACTATGGATTGGAGGGCAGGACAAATGTATTGATTTGTCATGCTTTAATATTTTTTAATAGTTATTCTATTACTAACATATTGTGATATACATACTTTATAGGACGAAGAGGAGGCCCCTACTCGCCTCGTGGAGTTAGTAACTAAATCTTTGGTGATTTAAGGTTTCAAAGGCCAATCCCAAAGCAATTGAGGGCAAGGGAAAGCTAGTGACCTTTGCTACCTAGGGTGAGTCGGCGTTGAGTGGCTCTGAGCTTCAGCATGTTCGAGTTCAAGCTCGTTTTCTAAGACCTGTTCGAGCTTTGCTCGATATGAATCGAGCTTTTTTGGCCTTTGTTCGAGCTCGGCTCGTTTAGAAACCCCTGCTCGATCTCGGCTCGTGTTCACGTTCGAGCTCGATTATTTAGGCTTATTGGGCCCCTCGTTAAGAAGTTTAGAGCCTCTCGTTTGTTTAGCTCTTTTGGAAAAAATAAAATATCTAAAATAGCAAATTATCACACACACAACAAAGCCAATCTATCTACGTCTGTGCCCGTTGCCCTCTGTACAACAAATGCTCTTTATATATTTTTTATTTTATAAAGCAAAATCAAAGCAGTCCAGGCGGTGTGGGACTAAACATGCCACTTTTTTTGGGGAGAGAGAGAAAGAGGGAGGAGAGAGAGAGAGAGAGAGAGAGAGAGAGAGAGTTTTGACCATTTCCAGCAAATCATGGTGAGTAGTGTCAGTTTAGTTCTCCATGTTCATTGATGACTCAAAATTTTGTTGGTCTTTGAGGTGTACCTATCTTCTAGTTGATGAAATCAATCCATGCTCATTGCACATTTGAGATTATTGGATCTAAATTTCTCCATGGATGACACCTTACCTTACTAGCAAGTAATTAATAGTTTAGCGTTTAAAACTGGGCAAGGTTTGAGTGAGTATGGATAGTTAGAGAGAAGTTCTAGAATCTTTAAGTAAATCCATACCAAGTAAATATCAAGCAAAAAGACTCAAAATATGCCCATTTACCCTTTATTTATAGGGTTAAGAGGGCTACATAGAATGTTGCACATCTAAAACATAGAACATATAATATACGACATGGCTGACATTAACACATGGCCTAATTGGTCAATGTCCATGTGGATCCCTACCTCTGCTGTGGCTCCCTCCTTAGCGAGTACCTAAGCATGTCTGGTTTACTACGTAGACTGCAAGCAAGCTTTTTCAACATGCATTGGATTCCTTTTTTCAACAAATGTCCTCTTTGTTATGCTTAGCCACTGATTTGGATGTTCATCGTTGTTTTGTTGTTGTTGCTTCTGTTATTTCCTGGATGGCAGCCTGTAATTATTTTACTATTAAAATGATTGGTGCTATCTACTTACAGGTTTGACCTAGTATTTTTGTTGTTGATTCCATGTTTCGTTATGTATGCTGCTGTTGGTACCCTAATTACTGTTGCTGAATTCGGTCCTTTATCTTGCGTTGGACTGTTGTGTCCTTATCGGCCTTCAACTTTTCTCTACAGTCCAGCTACTGATTCTATTGTAGCAATGTTTTGACCTGTTGTTATTGCATGCCATGCCTTCAACCTTCTCTTTGTACTTGGAATTGGGCGTTTTGCTTCCCTCTTCCTCTACTAACTCTACTGTAGCAGAGTATTGCATCTTCTTGTTTTTGCTTAACATCATATTTGAAAGTATTGTCTATTTATTGTTTAGGCAAGATTCTAGAATTTTTAAAAACTAGTTTAATTATAAATAGGATGTGTCTAAGCATGTAAAATTATTTACTAGTTTGAAAAAAAATTATAATTACTCTCAATTATGTGTTATTGGATGTGGATTCTTCAAGTGCATTGGAAGTCTTGACAAATTTAAGGGGGAAAACATTCTCCTTGTATTAGTTTGGCTTGTTCTTTAGTAACTTAAGCCATTGTTCATTTTTCATCTGCATACTTTATACTTGATTTATACATGCATGATTGGGATTTTATCATGTGCACTGAGGTTTTAAATTTTTTTTTTTTGCGGTGCAAGTCATAGTTATTGCTTCATTTAAATTCATTCAATTTGTTTTTTTTTTGTTTGTAAAATTTCAGTTTTTATGACCTTTAAATTATTACTTGAAGTGAATTGTATGCGTTTTATAATTTTGCATCAAAATAGACTAAGATTTGCCTAACGTAAGAGTTGGATTGGAATTTTGTATATCATCTTAGGGGTGTAAACGAGTCGAGTAGTGGTCTTATCGTGCTTGGCTTGTCGGTCAGAATATCGGCTGAGTTCGAGTCGAGCTCAAAAGGTGAGCTTGAGGTCGACTCGCCTCATCGCAGGTTGGCTTGTTGAGCAGTTCAATTCTGCATGCGAGCCTGCATCTACCATTTCGCTTTTCTCGCCCAGCCATTCAAAATTCCAACGACGTGTGTTTCATTGTTTCATCTTTCGAAATTCTCGCACGTGAATTGGAATTCTTGCCCCTGAATTGAAATTCTTGCCTGTGTTCGTCTTCGGTTCGCTTCCTGCCGCACGTCAGCCGCTAGCTATATATTAGTTAATATATAAATATTTTATTAGATAATTAATTAATGTGTGCTCACGAGATGAGTCTCATCAAACTTGAATTAGAGCTCATTTAATAAACGAGCTCGAGTTTGAGCTTGAGCTCGTTGCTCAATAAGCTTGTCTCGTGAGTTTTTTAACTAATCGAGCTCGGGCCAGTTCGACTCACTTACACCCTTATCTTAGATTAGCATAAAAAGAACACTAGACCCAAGAATTTTTGCGTTGTATTTGGTATCAGTCCTTATGGTTGCATCAACAAGTTGATTAGAACTTGGACATAATAAGTGACCTAATAAAAATAAAATAAGAACTTATGCAATTTAAACAAACTCAACTAGGCTATTATTCCATGAGACAACAATAGGACTATTAGGTTCAAAATTGTGACATTTTTTTTTTTAATTTTGAAAGCTTGCAATCTGAAAAAAAAGGATTATAAAATGCTTATTGTGCTTCTCCCTTATCTTACTTTGACATCCAAGAATAAAAAAAGGGGAAGAAGATTCTTGGAGATCCACAGTGTCAATTATTTACAACAAATATGGTTTGCTTTAGACGCACATCATATTTGTTGGGAGACATTTTTTGACCTCAATTCTAAGGTCGAAGTCAAGTCGACCGCGTAAGGTGAGTTTTGAAAGCAAAAAAAGCTCGAAACCGTACAAAACTCACCTGACGTGCGTCAACCAAAAACTTAAAATTACCTAAATGGCGTCCGCTCGCAAAATTGATAGTGTCAATGTGTCTGGAGCAATGGAAACAACTAAGATTGACACGCATATTGATTGGTCGTCGATCGACGAAAATTTAAATTTCACTCGTGTAAATCAAGGCTCGACGCAAACAAAAATGATGATGTGGCGACCAAGTCAAAGCACAATTATTAAATTTTATTTTCAAATTTCATATAATTATTAAAAATTTAAAGAGAGCTAAAAAAAACTTAAAATCCTAAATAAAAAAACACTAAAATACCCCTCACTCCCTCATAACTCCCCATCTCATCTCACGCCAAAATCGCCCCCTTTCACCTCTCTCACGAGTTTGAGCTTGAGTTCGTTGTTCGATAAGCTTGTCTCGTGAGCTTTTTAACTAATCGAGCTCGGGCCAGCTCGACTCACTTACACCCCTATCTTAGAGTAGCATAAAAAGAACACTAGACCCAAGAATTTTTGCATTGTATTTGGTATCAGTCCTTATGGTTGCATCAACAAGTTGATTAGAAGTTGGACATAATAAGTGACCTAATAAAAATAAAATAAGAACTTATGCAATTTAAACAAACTCAATTGGGCTATTGTTCCATGAGCCAACAATAAGACTATTAGGTTCAAAATTGTGACATTTTTTTTTTAATTTTGAAAGTTTGCAATCTGAAAAAAAGGGTTATAAAAATACTTATTGTGCTTCTCCCTTATCTTACTTTGACATCCAAGAATAAAAAAAGGGGAAGAAGATTCTTGGAGATCCACAGTGTCAATTATTTACAACAAACATGGTCTGCTTCAAGCGCACATCATATTTGTTGGGAGATATTTTTTGACCTCAATTCTAGTGTCGAAGTCGACCGCGTAAGGTGAGTTTTGAAAGCAAAAAAAGCTCGAAACCGTGCAAAACTCACTTGACGTGCGTCAACCAAAAACTTAAAATTACCTAAATGGCTTCCGCTCGCAAAACTGATAGTGTCAATGCGTCTGGAGCAATGGAAACAACTAAGATTGACACCCATATTGATTGGTCGTCGATCGACGAAAATTTAAATTTCACTTGTGTAAATCAAGGCTCGACGCAAACAAAAACGATGACGTGGCAACCAAGTCAAAGCACAATTATTAAATTTTATTTTCAGATTTCATATAATTATAAAAAATTTAAAGAGAGCTAAACAAAACTTAAAATCCTAAATAAGAAAAACCCCTAAAATACCCCTCACTCCCTCATAACTCCCCATCTCATCTCACTCCAAAATCGCCCCCCTTTACCTCTCTCACGACTCCCTCTCACACCGAAGCCCTGCCCCCCCCCCCCCCGCCCCCCGACCCCCCCCCCCTGGATCTCAGGACTCCTTTTGATGCCAAAGCCGCCGACCCCCTCCAAGCTCAAGGTAACCATTTTTCTTCTTCTCTTTCTCCTTCTCCTTCATCTTCTTCTTATTCCTCTTTTCTCCTTCTTCTTGTTTCTACTTCTTCTTTCTTCCTCTTCCATTTCCCTCTTTCATTCCCTTCCATTTTCTTTCCTTTTCCTCTTCTTCTCCTTCTCCTTCATCTTTTTTTATTCTTTCACCACTATTTTGCTCCAAACATACCTTAACCCTAAACCCTAGTTTTCAAATTTTTTACATCCACCTCTCAAACCATCAGCCTCCCTTCACAAAAAATACTCTCTCACACATCTTACACACAAAAAAAACCCTTTCTTCTCCACCTTCACTCTCTAGAAAGAAAAAGAAATTTCTTCACAAATACTTCCATCTCCATCCCAAATACCTTATTTCACCACCATTTCCTGATGTATAACATAATTGCAAGAATGAATTGATTAAAGAAGCTTGCACACTTAATTTTAGGAGCCACAATAATTATATATTGATATTGATTTTTAACGACAAAATAAAACTCAAAGAGCGGTGGCATAAGCTTAGGCTAAATCATATGCATAGAAGTTAAGACCATAAAATAATCACTTAATCTAACAATGCATACATGAAAAGTTTCAACAAGAAATACCTAGAATAACAATGAAATTAGTACTATGAATGATCCCTCACATAACTCTTCCAACTTTTAGGCATTAGCGGAGAGAATGGCAAGAACCTTCATGAATCACTTATAAACCACAATTGAGTAGCGACTAAGAGATTAAAAGATTTGGAGGAGAGTTTACTCAAATAATTGGAAGATGCGAAGTTCCTGTGGCTATAGGAAGGCTTGGAAGGAAGTAGGTGGCATCCAAGAGCCTTCTTGAAGGCGTGATTTGCAATCTGAAACGTTCAGACAGCGTTTGAAGACCTTCCAATGCACTGTTGGAAATAACTTGGACAGCTTCTAGGTGGTTTTGGGTGCTTTGCACCCTAGCATATGGCCTTCCGAGATATAGAACAGCGGGTTCCTTCTGCTGGAAACAAAAGACTGGCAGCAATAATCTCAGGAGAGCATGGAGAAGTCGTGGGAAAATGCTTGGGGATGGCGGTTGGATTGGGGGGAGGAGAATAGGAGATTAAGCGATTGATTGGAGGATTAAATAGATAGGAGAGAGGTGTGGGTGATTGGTGTCCACATTCAATATATGTGGTCCATATGCTTTAATTGGAGAATGAAATTAAATCTGAAATTTAATTTCAGATTTAATGTAATTAGGAAGGTTTCCTAATTAAAGATTATCAAAGAAGAAAGTATTTGAAATTCTAATATAGAATTGATTTCAAATAAAGACACTTTTCAAATTGACATGAGTTATTTTAGGAAAGTAATTAAAGGAAATTTGAATTTTGAATTTCAAAATTCATAGGGGATTTGAAAATTCGAGTTCAAATTCAACCGAGGCTTAGGATCCAAATAAGCAATCAATGGGTGAAGCCCATTAATGGGCCGATGGCATGATGAGGGGAGGGAGAGGATGTGGAGAGCTTTTAAAAGTTTTCAAATGGGGTTTTCTAATTAGGGAGATGAGTAATTAAATCCAATCAAATTTGAAATTAAATTGAATTTGGATTTAAAACTTTCCAAATATAGCTATGTCAATTTAGGAAGTTATTTGAAATTCAAATTTGAATTTCAAATTAAAGAGTTATTTTCCTAAATCACTTGGGTGAGTTTTGGTAAGTGGTAATGATGATGAGAATCATCATTAATGGTGGGAGGGCCAAGGTGGCCGACGGCAGGGAGGTGGGAGGGGGTTTAGGGGCTCGATTGGATGGGAGGATGGGATTAGGCCGGTGGTGGGGCTTGAGGTGGTGGAGTTTGGGGAGGTTTTGCGTGGGGTTGGATGGCCAGCTGTGCAAGGGAAAGGAGCCGGCGGTTGGGGTGGGGAAGAGAAGAAAAGAAAAGTAAAATAAATTAAAGCACGAGCCGCACTCTTCCAACGACTGGTGTGTATTACGCTTGCCCTCACCTTGAGTTCTCTCTCCCTTCTCTCTAGTGCTCACACAAGAAGAAGAAGAAGAAAACACATAAAATTTTCATTATCAAATTATCATCCCAAAATATAAGAGAACTAGCATATAAATAAATCTCATGAAAAGAAAAAAGAAAAAAAAACAATGACTAAAATGCCCTTCAGGCTGCAACATCACATGACCACCTCTAGGGGTAAAATGAGAAAAATAAAAATATAAATTAAACTAGTACATAAAATAAATAAATAAACTCCAGATCGTAGGTGTTGATCTCTAATGTCCTCATCATTTCCCCATATCTTCCCCCTAGAGATAAAAAAATCCCCCTCTTTCTTTTCTAAAATTGGAGAGAGATTTTCTCTCTTAACTTCAACCTCCATTCTCCCACCATCTGTTTTAAGTGTAAGATGGTGAAATTCCAAATATTTACTAATTTTGCAATTAAGTATTTTTGCCTTGGGATTATTTTATTATTATTGCTTATTTTGAGATACAATTCATCAAAGATTCTATATGATATTATCACAAGTATGACTCTTGACTTATTTCATGAATATTCTAAGGAATTTATTGATGAGGAGTTCCTTAAAGAAAAGATAAACTTTAAATGTCATATATATGTTCAAAATTAAAAGTTCATAATTTGTTACATTTGATCGTTAAACTATTTGGATTAATTTTCTTTAAAGAATTTGTTCGTTCATCTAAGCATATATATTTTTTATTTGTTCGTTTTCACTTTTCCTTAGCATCTCATCATCTTGGAAAAGGAGATACCCTCAATTTTTATAGTTTGTAAATTAACACCAAACTCAAGCTTTGTTTGGGACAGCTTTTTTAGTGCTTTTTAAAACGGAGTTTTAGTACAAAAATTCAAAATTTTGAACTAGAATTCCATTTTAAAAAGCAATAAAAAATCCGTCCCAAACGAAGCCTTAATGAGAAGATGCTGGACAGCTGGAGGCTTTGAAGAGTGATATTTTTTAGAAATGTTTTAATGAATCATTTTATGTATTTTGGTTCATTTTAAATTCATGTAAAGTGGCTAATATAACACCGTGATTTTTATCCTTATTTTATTTTAATCTGTTTAATTGCTAATTTTACATAGTGATTGAATTTTAATCTTGAAAAATGTTGGTTTATTGAATTGCCGCACTTCATGAAAATGCAATGGAGTTATAGGCTTCGTTTTGGGCAGCTTTTTTGCTACTTCTTGAAGTGGCTTTTTAGTAGAAAAAGAAAATTTTTATAATAAAATGCTGCTTCAAGAAGCAATAAGAAAACAGTCACAAACGAAGCTAGGGCTGCAAATGAACCGAGTGTTCGACGAACTACTCGTGGCTCGGCTCGATAAGAGCTCATTTATGTTCGTTTGATAATGTAAATGAACAAGCTTGAACAACTTTGACAATACTCGATAGCTAAATAAACAACCTTGAACACCCAGACGTTCGACTCGTTTATATTCACGAACAAAATTATTTAGAGCTCGTGAACATGCTCGTATAAGAAAACAAAATTAATATTATTAACTTAGATAACAATGGTTTACGAAAACAAAAATAAATTATGAAATATTAGATAATGAAATGTTAATCATATTAAATTACAAAATAGTATTAACTTAGATAATAGTTTTAGTATAAGAAAACAAAATTAATATTATTAACTTTTGACCACATCATATTAAAAATAATATAGTTTTAAGGTGTATATATTATTTATGTATAAGAATTAAGAAAAAACAAAAATAAACTACTTAATTATTTGTTAATCTAACAAATATTTGATATTTAATTATATTAATAAGTATCTAATTAACTAGCTAATTTTTTTAATAATTTTTTATTTAACTGATAATTCATAAACTTAGCTCCTTCCACGACTTTCCCATCCTGTGGGATCGGAAGCAACAACGTGAGCTCGCCAAATGTTATGAAAGTTGAATCTCGCCATATATTTTATCCTAAATTTTAGAGATGTAAACGATTCGAGCCGAGTATTTACCTTATCAAGCCTGGCTCGTTTGATCTTTAATGAGCTCGAGCTTGAATTCGAGCTCGATTAGTGAGCTCGAGATCGACTCATTTAGAAAGTATCAAGGTATAGCTCGACTCGAAAGCTCTAGCTCGTTTGAAATCTCGAGCCCGTGAATGATGTTCCAACTCTTACGTTAGGCAAATCTTAGTCTATTTTGATGCAAAATTATAAAATGCATACAATTCACCTAGAGTAATAATTTAAAGGTCATAAAAACTGAAATTTTACAAAAAAAAAAGAAGAATTTCAATGAAGCAACAAGCAAAAAAATAATTAAGCCACAGTGCACATGAAAAAATCCCAATCATGCATGTATCTCTTGATGAATTTGTTAAGAGACATGACTAAAAAAATAAAAGAAATTTTTGATAAATATTGGCCCAAATGTAACCTTCTAATGATATTCGGTGATATTATGAATCTAAGAAAGAAATTTCTTGTTATAGAGTTTGTATATCCTATGATTTATAGAGATGAGAATTCATATAATATTTCATATATTCATGCATTGTTAGACCAGTTGTACAAGTAATATGCCACATGCTTTAAAAAGAAGTTAAAGAGGCAGGTGATACTTTTTGATTGGGTAGAAAGGCTTCAACAGAGTAATGTAATAGTTCAAGAATGGCTCAAGATGGTGGATCAAAGGAATATAGTGGTTGGCTTGATTGTATGGCTTATGTATATGAAAAAACTAGTTAGAAACTTGCAAAATTAGATTTAAATAAATATCTAGAAGATGGTCTAGAGATTCATCCAGCTGATGGGATATTCGATGTTATTACATGGTGGAAAAACAATCAAATGAAATATCGAATATTATCTAGATTGGTTGTAGACATATTAGTAGTTCCTATTAGCACAGTTGCTTCAGAATATATATTCTCAGCATGAGAGAGAGAGAGAGAGAGTTATCATGATAAACTGAGTGTTAAAATAGTATAAGCTCTGATATGCGGGCCAAACTGGATTCACACCCACTAGAGATTGGAGGGCAGGACAAATGTATTGATTTGTTATACTTTAATATTTTTTAATAGTTATTTTATTACTATCACTTTATGATATACAAACTTTGTAAGACGAAGAGGATGAGGAGAATGAGATATCATTACTGTGTACTTGAGATCATTTTCACGGCAATTGCATCTTATTCAATATTTTTTTTAATCAAGGCTACATTCAAATAATTTACTGCAAAAGGAGATAACTTTAATTTTTATGGTTTGTAGATTGACACCAAACTTAATGAGAAGATGCTGCAGGCTTAGAAAAGTGATCTTTTTTAGAACTATTTAATGAATCATTTTATGTATTTTGGTTCATTTTAAATTTATGCAAATTGGCTAACTTTCTTTTTTGTCTTTTGCTGGATGTCAAAAAATTGAATGACAAAACTAATAGAAGCATGAAAAAAATTAATTTTGTTGATTAACTTTATAATCTTCTAATTTCATATTTCTTAAGGGAACTTTGTGAGGGGTGTTTGTAGTTGTCTTGTTGAGTTAATTTGTTTCTTAAAATTTTTCAAAAATATTTTATATTGAGTTTAATTGCTAATTTTACATAGTGATTGAATTCTAGACACAGCTTATCTTAATATCTTGGTTAGGAGCTTAGGCCATCAACTAAAAGATTTTGGGTTCAAATTTTGTATATACATCGTGTGTATGAATTTGTTTTAATTGGAAAAATGAAAATAATTTATATTAGCTATATAATGATAAATCATGGCTAATTAAGGTTTTGGATAATAAATCACACTAGATAAAGAGCATTTAGTTGTTGTTCATCTGATCAGAATTGATGCTACAGTCTATAGTCTGCATAAATGGATTTATTTTAATGGAATTGTCGATTGTTTTTATTTTCTGTAGAAAGTTCTGGAAATATTTGCAAACTTTTTTTAGAAATTAAAAGAATTATATTTCTTTATTTGAAGTGCAGGTGCTCTTTGTTTTTAAGTTGTATTAATTTTTTCAATCTACTTTGTGCTATTGTTAATAATCATAACAAGCAAATAATCTAGGTTTTTTCATGTGATAGTTTCTATGAAATTACCTTTTTTCCCCTCATGTATTGGTATTATAAATTTAATTATTAATATTGTTGGCTAGTTTACAAGATTACTGATTTTATCCTATCAATTTGTTGTTTGTGAGCAGAGTAATGTTATAGAGTATGAAATTCTCTGCTTGATAAATTTAATTATCAATATTGAAGTCTCCCTTTTCATGTATGTTGGGATAATTAAGGGTGACTAGCTGCAACTCCTAATCAAGTTTTCTGAATGGGGCATTATTAGCTCAAGAAGCCTCTTTAATAGATGTGCTTAGGGGTATTTGATAGGTTATCGATTTTCATTTAATTTTATTGTAATATAAATAATGCTTGGCAACTTGAACTTGCGCTTTAGTTGACTATATCTCTCTGCATCCGTTGATTAACATTTGAATTATCCATGCATTCTTTCAATATTGATGATAAAAACTCAGCATCTAATGTTCTTGCTGTTACATTTATTTTGTTTGTTTCAAGTCTTATTTTTCTTATTTTTTTGCCCCTTTTTTCTCCTTCATTGGCATTGAAAGATATAAACATAGAAATTTCAATTTATTGCCTTGTTGCTCGTAAGAAACTCTCTTACTAGTTTCTCCATAGTTTTATTTATTTATTTATTTATTATTATGATTTTCTTCTCCGTCATAGTTTTGATTGGTATATTCCATAAATGAATTAGGTTAAGGAGAAGATTATAGCTGCAAGGAGTAGGGTAAAAACAATCATATTCCCTGTTGCAAATAGGAGAAACTTTGATGAGTTTTTTAATAATGTGAAAGAAGGCCTTGATGTTCATTTTGTTGATGATTACAGTCAGATGTTTGAGCTTGCTGTTGGAAGTATTGACAGCTTTGAAAGCTAATTTGGGAGGTTTCATATCTTGTCATGTCATACTGAATTACAGCAGCCTTGCACAACCATATAGCTCATAATAGATTTATTCTCCATCCTTTTGTTGAGGTTTCTACTATTTTACCAATATTATTGTCTCAATCAAAATTTTCTTCGAGAGGGCTTTTTTATTGCTTCTTAAAGCAGTTTTTTAATTATTTGCTAATAGTTTCTAATTATTATTTTTTTGTTTAGTATAAAAAATGCTTTAAGATGTAATAAGAAAGTCGTCTCAAATGAAACCCAAGTGTTTTAAAAAACTAGTTGTGTGTAAATTTAATTGTTCTATATATGTTTCTCTATTCTGATAGAGAGTTGATGATTTACTTTGCAAGTTCATTGTGTGACCATGAAGCTATAATGAAGGTTCTTAACATATTATTTAGATTAAAAACTAGAATTATTAGGGTTTGCATTATTGTTAGAAGAAAGACTGAAGTACCCTAAATTAAGATGTTAGTTTAGGGATGGAATGGTATGAGCCTTTAAGCACTTAGAGATTTGAATGTTGGATTGTTGTTGATAAGATAAAAATTTATGGTTTCCATCAGTTTTATAACCAGTTTTGCCAAAAGAATTTTCTTTTATTTTCAAGCTAAATTTTTTAAACTTGAAAATCAAATCAGATTAATCAACAAGATATAGGAAATGACCAGTTATCAAATACCAGCTAAAATAAAAATAAATAAAAATATGTAAAGATATTTTGATATGAAATTGTATCATAACGATCTAATTTCTAAATAAATTTATTATTTTTAAATTTATTGTAATATAATTTGTATCAAAATATTCTTATATTTTTTTCTAGCTAAAACAAATTTGTCATTTTGTTCAGTTTGTACCAATTCGTTTGGAACCTCTTGAGTTTTCATAAGCAGGAGATGCAATTTCTTTGAATTCTCCTGCATGATTTCTATATCAACGGGAAGTTCTGAATATAAACATATTAGAATATTAATTGTCTTGTCATTTATTATGTCACACTAAATGATAAGCCATTGCATTTTAAGCACTCAATTAGTGCATTGTTGCTTGTTGAACAAGAAATATAATTAGCTATTACTTACAAGCAATTCATAAAACAATGTTACTTCTTTGTGTAGAAGTCGGACGCAGAACGTCATCTGAAGACCAACCAGAATGTGCATCAGCGGTATTGGGCCGCGGTAGCGAGCATTACCAAGCCGCCGTACCGAGCCCAGAGGTGACGCGGCGTATTCTGATTGGTGTCCAAATAGCATTCGGCGCCCGCACATAATAATTAATTTGAGGCATGTTTAGAGTAATTTTTTCATAGTTTTGCTTCTTAGATAGCTAAAATATTTTCTTTGCTTTTCAAAAGCTTCTAGGATAAATAGCTTCTTATAATCAGATTTACTAAAATGTAATAGTTATAAGAATATCATTATTTGATAATTTTAAACGGGAAGAAGTCTATATTACAAACTTTTGTTGTTCAAATAGCATTAATGCTCGGGCTTCATTTGGGACAGCTTTTTAATAACTTTCTAAAGCAACTTTATAGTATAAAAATTTTTTGAATTACAAATTTTTTGTACTAAAAAGCTGCTTTATAAAGTATTAAGAAATCTATTTCAAATGAAACCTCAGTGCCATCCATCAGAGGGAAAAAAATATTGCCAGCAAATCATGGTTGCTACATGGAGCACAAATCTCTTAAAATCCTTGTGCGTTTCTCTTATAGCCCCTATAATTTAATCTAAACAATACTACATCGGTTTCTTTTTAAATTTAATTAAATTTTTGCTTCTAATTGTCATATAAGTTAGCTATGGTATTTACTGAATTTTGGAATGGTTCAATACAGGAAAATAAATTTAGAAGCAAGCTTGGGATCATTTTGAGAGTTTCCAAAGGACACTGAACACTAAACACATTGATCTGCATCAGAATCTTCAATAATCTTTCAGGTGGTTTCTAATCAGCCCATGAATCAACCATTTTGCAAGCAAAAATATCATAAATTGCAGAAAAAATCCTGATGATCGCAATTTCTACAAGCATAGAGGAGTAGGGGCGTCAATTCGGGTCAACGGGTCGGGTTCGGGTCAAACCCGACTTGACCCTAAACCCTAAACAGGTTAATCTGAACCCGACCCTTTTATCTAAATGGGTTGGAATTTATGACCCGGATATGACTCGCACGGATTGCCGGGCTGACCCGACCTAACTTGCGGACCTGCTTAGCTAAATAGCTAAATCGCTTTGAGCGGTTGAGTCGTTGATGGGTTGAGCCATGAGGCGTGAGGGCGATACCAGCGACTGCGGGCGAGGGCCGGCTAGGGGAAAGGGCTTGACCGCTTGACCTCGGTCCACTGTCCATGGGTCTGAGGGCTAGCGAAGCGCCAAGGCTAGGGCTACGACTCAAGAAATCTTGACCGCAGTCATGCGCCATGCGGGGCGACTGGACTTCCAAGTGAGGATAAGGAAAGGAAACAGGTTACTCGGGTCAACTTCGGGTTGCCGGGTCAATGTGAACCCAAACCGTTTTTCAAACGAGTAAAAAATCCATATCTGAACCTAAACCCGAACCAGGATTTTTTTTGATCAGGTTCTGGCCGTGTTTCAGGTCGTATCAAAAATTGACACTCTGCTCCCTGTCTTCCTTTGGATATAAAATATTGTTGCTGCAAACAAAATGGTAAATAAGGCATCTCAAATCTCAAGATTTAACCAAAATAAATAAATTAAAAAGAAGTCAAACAATTTCTTACCATTCACGACAAAACTTCATAGCACTCATGGTTGTCGATGAAGCTTGGTTCTCTTTCTCCTATGCCTCACTTGATGGTTTCTTCTTCAGGATCTGTAAATTATTTCAGAAGTAGAGATCCAAATCAGATCCCCTGAGAACGAGGCAAAGATCCTACCTATTATAACAACAAGCAAAGATCCCCAAATTTCTTATAATTATAAAAATTTTAAAGAGAGAGAAAAAAGATATTTAAAATTCTAAATAAAAAAATGTCAAAATATCCCTCACTTACTTTTATGACCCTCATAACTCCTTAAAAAAATATTTTAAAAAAAACCTCATAACTCCTCCCCATCTCATCGCACGCCAAAACCTCCTCTTCGGCTTTCACACCAAAGCTGCCCCTCTCACGCCAAAGCCGCCGGCCTCCTCAAAGTAATAATCTTTTTTATTCTTCTTCTTCTCCTCCTCCTCCATCTTCTTCTTCCGCTTCTTTCTTTCTTCTTCCAACTTTTTTCTGCCTCTCCCATTTCCATCTTTCATTTCTTTCCATTTTTTTTCTCTTCCTCTTCTTTTCCTTCTCCTTCATCATCTTCTTCTTCCTCCATCATTTTCATCCAAATATATCATAACTCTAAACTCTAGTTTTCCGATTTTCCCACATTTACTCACTCAAATCATCAACCTCTCTTCACAAAAAATACTCTCCCACACATCCTACACACCCCCAACCAAAAAACTTCTTCACCTCCACTTTCTCTCTCTAGTACAGAAATAAAAAAAATTTCTCTTTAGAAAGAAAGAAAATATTCTTCATAATTATGCAATATTTACTAATTTTGCAATTAATTTTTTTGCCTTGGGAATATTTTATTATTATTACTTATTTTGAGATACAATTCTTTAGGTTGCCTGTAACTTTGTTCCTTTTATACTATTCCTTTTATATTAGCGTTGATTATTGTTGACTAGCTTGCAACTTAGAAAGAATTATTGATCAAGAACCCAATTTTTTTTTATTGTGTTGATTTTGTACTCGTAAATTGAGTGATTGATGTCTTAATGTAAATAATAATTTTTTTCTTAACAGGTCGATGAAGTGATTTATATAGGAGAAAAAGCTGGTGGTGATACTGAGGTTGATAAAGTTGTAATTGATGTTTCAAATTTAGTTAATTTTGTGGGTAAACCAGTATTCCATGCTCATAAAATTTATGATCAAACTCTAATAAGAGTCGTTATGGGGCTAGCATGGACTTTAGGCGGATCTACACTATATTAAAACAACGCTAGTAGAGCAAGGAGAAGGCAATGGTGCACTTCATATTATAGGTTAAATTGGAAATGTCATGAAAGAGAGTGCCAAGATCTCCCACATAGTTACCCGAGCAATTTTGCTTGAGAAAGTTCTAGAAAATCCATTTTTTGCAAACTCAAAGCTCCATTTGCATGCTACTGCAACGCCCAAGGATGGGCCGTGCTGGCTGCACCATGATCACATCATTGCTCTCCCTTGCGATAAAGAGGCCAGTAAAAAATGATCTAGTCATGACTGGTGAAGTTACATTGAATAGACGGATTCTTTCAATTGGTGGGTTATGTTTTAGTATTTTAGTTCTCTTCTTATGATAGTTTCAATGAAATTACATTTTTTCCCTCATACATTGATATTATAAACTTAATTATTAATATTTTTGGTTAGTTTATAAGATTATAGATTTTCTTCTGTCAATTTATTGTTTGTGAGTAGAGTAATGCCACAAAGTCTGAAATTCTATGTTTGTTACATTTATTTTGTTTGTTCCAAGTCTTATTCCTCTTATTTCTCAGCTCACTTCATTCACCTTCATTTCCCTTGCAAGATATTAACATAGAAAACTTCAATTTCTTGTCTTGTTGCTTGTATAAAACTCTCTTACTAGTTTCTTCATATTTTTTGTTTATTATGATTTTCTCCTCTATTATAATTCTGATTTGTATCTTTCATAAATGAATTAGATTAAGGAGAAGACTATAGCTGCAAGGAGGAGTGAGGTAAAGACAATCATATTCCCTGTCGCAAATAGAAGAGACATTGATGAGCTTTCTGATAATGTTAAAGAAGGCCTTGATGTCCATTTTGTTGATGATTACAGTCAAATATTTGAGCTTGCTTGTGGAAGTATTGACAGCTCTGAAAGCTAATTGGGGAGGTTTCATATCTTGTCATGACGTACTGAAGCGCACCATACAACTTTTTTGTTTTCCTAGGTTCCAAGCTCATAACCGATTTTTTCTCCTCCATCCTTTGGTTGAGGTTTCTACTATTTTACCAATATTGTCTCAATCAAAATTTTGTTTGAGGGGCTTTTTTATTGCTTCTTAAAATAATTTTCTAATTGTTTGGTAACAGTTTCTTATTATTTTTTTCATTTGAGACGGTTTTTTTATTGCTTCTTAAAGTAGTTTTCTAGTATAAAAAAAAATTCTTTAAGAAGTAATAAGAAAGCCATCCCAAATGAAGCCTAAGTGTTATAAAAAATAGGGTGTGTAAATTTAGTTGTTCTATATATATTTCTATATGCTCATAGAGAGATTGATGATTTATTTTGCAAGTTAATTGTGTGACCATGAAGCTATAATGAAGGTTTTTAACATATTATTTAGCTAATAATTAAACTAGAATTATTAGGGTTTGCATTATTATTAGACAGATTAAATGTATTCTAAATTAAGATGTTTGTTTAAGGATGGAATTGGTATGAGGCTTTAAGCGCTTAGAGATTTGAATGTTGCATTGTTGTTGATAAGATAAAAAGGTATGGTTTCCATCAGTTTTATAACCTGTTTTGCCACAAGAAATTTCTTTTATTTTCAAGCTAAAATTTTCTTAACTTAGAAATCAAATCAGATTTATCAACAATATAACCCGATTCTCTAAGTAGTAAAGCTTGCACTGTGATCAAAATATAGGAAATGATCTGTTATAAAATACCAGCTAAAATAAAAATATCTAAAGATATTTTGATATGGAATTGTATTATAATAAATTTTAGATTCGTTGAATTTATTTTAAGATTAATGTTATATATAATTTCTAAATAAATTTATTATTTTTACATTTATTATAATATAATCTGTATCAAAATATTCTCATATATTTTTTTTCTAGCTAAAACAATTTTGTCATTTTGTTCATTGCACCAGTTCGTTTGGAACCTCTTGAGTTTTCATATGCAGGAGATGCAATTTCTTTGAGGAGATAACTTTTAGGAGGCCTAAACATTTTCTCTTGACTTCATTGACTGGAATCTTCTTATGGAACTTCCTCTCATTTATATTTTATTTTAGACAACTTTTTTATTATTTTTTAAATCAATATATAGTAAAAAAATTTTAATTCAATAAAAACTGTTTTAGAAAATAATAAGAAAACTGTTACAAACGAAGTTTTAAGTTTTATTTGGGACAGACTTCGTACTGCATTATAAAACCCAACATTTTAGTATAAAGTTTTTTGAAAATAAAAAAAATTTACTAAAACTCTATTTTATAAAGCAATACTAAAGATGTCCCAAAAAAGCCTTAATCTGATTTGACTTTATACTTTCAACAATAGTAATAACTACATCAAGTCTTTATCCCACTACGTGGGATCAACTGCATAGATCATTTTTCTCTATTGCGACATGTTAGGAGTTAAATTCTCATTTAAATCTAATAAAAAAATTTATTGCTAATATTTTCTAATCAAAATTTTTAGGTCTATCTTTACATTTCTTAACATAAGTCAAATCTAATGCATCTACTCTCATAATCGGGTCATCAAAAGTCGTCGTTTTATGTGACAAAATAATCTAAGATGACTCTCTATATTCTTATCTTCCACCGAGCTACTCCAACCTTTTCACTTATTTTTAATGATGATAATGAATTTGCTTTGGTTTATCCTTTGCTCAAAATGATATAATCAATGGTGAATCTAAGATTTCCAATAAGAGAAGGTGAAAAGACTTAACCTCAATTTTTTGTGGTACAAATTTTATAGTATATATAATTATATAAGATTTTTTTTTTTCAAATTTAAGAGAATAATAACAGCCCTAATATAATCCATCTTTGGCTCCACCATTAGATATAATGTGAGGATTCATTCTATTTTTGGCCATCCTAAAATTTCTCTCTATAAAGAAAGGGTGTCATCTTTATTTATATAAGAGGTATTAAGATTGTAGTTCTTTATATTCAATCATTGAAAAATTTATAGCAACTATAATACGACTTAGGCTTCGTTTGGGACGGTTTTATTACTGATTTAAAAAACATGTTTTTAGTATAAAAATTAAAAAATTGCTTTAAAAAGCGGCAAGAAATCCGTCCCAAATGAAGCCTTAGTCATCAATTAGGCGAACCTATTTTATGCATTAATTTTCTTTTCGCTCGCAATGTCATGTTTCCTAACATCATCTGCTTAATAGATGCTTAGCATATTTCTTCCTCCTCCATCCTGAAATTGAGAAGCAGATAAATATGGAGAAGTAGCATATGCATTCTAGAGCTTTCAAGATCAAATGAAAGATCATCATTTACTCTATAGAATATTCAGAAAATATTTTAATGAAGCCTATTTTTAGGAATATAACTAAAGAGTTTTGTTTCTTCATTATAAGATTGAAAGATCATCATTTACTCTATAGAATATTCAGAAGATATTTTAATGAAGGCTATTTTTAGGAATATAACTAAAGAGTTTTGTTGCTTCATTATAAGATTGATTTTGTTCTTTAATTCGTATTAATCTACTTTGGATGTTGGCATAAGCTTCTTTTGGATGATTTTTTTACTGATTCTTAAAGAAGTTTTTTAGTACAAAATTTTAGTTTTTGTACTAAAAAGCTGTCTTAAGCAGCAATAAAAAAAGTCCCAATCCTTAATCTTGGTTATATTGGATAGCAATTCCTCTGAATTCCAAATCTATGAAAAAAAAAAGAGTCATGAAAACAAAATAGCACTCTTACTTAACAACAAACACATAATTCTCTTATTCTCAACCTCAGAATGCCATTATGCAATAAGTATACTATAAAAATTTATCAATCTCTCCAACGATGACCACAGTTTGGATTGCAGCAGACAAAGAATAGTGTCATTCCCTCTTCACCCCTTGCAGCAGCCTGTAAGGTTCAATGATCATTCAGAAGAATAACATGTTGAGATTGTATAATTTGATTTGCAAAGATAGAAGAAGTGAAAGTCTTTTAGGATTCTATAGAAATGGTGAGGTGACCTGGAAGAAAACAGCTTCTGGATGACCACAAACATGGCATTTAACACTTTTGGTTCTCGGAAGAGTTGGATCAGCAGTTACATCCTGTAGAACTTGTGTGAACTCGCTAACATCATGATCGATCACATTTCTGTACACACAGTAGTTCTCTGCAGGCTCCTGAGCTCAATTATGATTCAAAAAAGAATAGTTCAGCCTTACTATTTGATTGTTAGATCATTTAAAGTTACATGATTTATAGAGTTTTCAAGCAGGTTCATTGAATTTCCTGCATGATTTCTATAAGTTCTGAATATAAACATAGCAGAATATTAATTATGTTGTCATTTATTATGTAGACTAAAGCTTTTCTTACTACTTCTTAAAGCAGCTTTGTAGTACAAAAATTTTCTACTTTAGAAAGCAGTACGAAATCTATCTCAAACAAAGCCATAGTGCCATTGATTAGAGGGAAAAAATATTGCCAGCAAGGCATGATTGTTAGATGGAGCACAAATCTATTAAAACCACTGTGCGTTTCTCTTATAGTACCTATAATTTGATCTTAACAATACTACATCGGTTTCTTTTTAAAATTAATTCAATTTTTACTTCTAATTGTCAAATAAGTTAGCTATGGTATTTACTGAATCTTGGAATGGTTCAATACAGAAAAATAAAATTAGAAGCAAGTTTGGGATCATTTTGAGAGTTTCCAAAGGACACTGAACACTAAACACATTGATCTGCATCAGTATCTTCAATAATCTTTCAGGTGGTTTCTAATCAGCCCATAAATCAACAATTTTGCAAGCAAAAATATCATAAATTGCAGAAAAAGACCTGATGATCGCAATTTCTACAAGCATAGAGGAGTCTCTTCTGCTCCCTATCTTCCTTTGGATATAAAATATTGTTGCTGCAAACAAAAAAGGTAAATAAGGCATCTCAGATCTCAAAATTTAACCAAAATAAATAAATTAAAAAGAGGTCAAACAAATTGCTTACCATTCACGGCAAAACTTCATAGCACTCATGGTTGTCGATGAAGCTTGGTTCTCTTTCTCCTATGCCTCGCTTGATGGTTTCTTCTTCAGGATCTGTAAAGTATTTCAGAAGTAGAGATCCAGATCAGATCCCGCGAGAACAAAGAGGCAAAGATTTTGCCTATTAGAGCAAAGATGAATACTATGCGCTTATGTGTAACCTGTCAGGGATAAAATAATTATGAGAAGAATCTCTTTAGATTAATGCCAGCTTGACTAAAGATAAGAGTCCATGAGAACTGGGAACATGAAGGGCTGATGGGTCTTTCTAGAGATGCTTCCACCACAAAATTAAGATGGAAATGCTAAAAGAATTAAAATTGGCTGATGAAAAAGTTTATTTAAAATTTTAAAAGTTATTTTTAATATCAATCTTACCTATATCAAATTTAATTCATTAGCTACTTTCTAGGAAAAAAAAAAACAAGGCGAAGTTTTGTGATCTACAAAATAATTTCTAAAATTTATAGAGTCAACTGCAAATATGGAATCAAAAAATTTTTACTTGTAAAATATTTCTCTAAAATAAATAAATAAAAATATTATTAATTTTAATTTGATAATCCATTTTCTCTAATAATGAAGGTTGTCAAAACCAGACTGGACAACGAACTGGAAGGAAAGGTTTACGGTTCAAACGGTTCGACTGATCGAATCGGATGACACAATAAATAATAATAATAATATTATAAAAAATTTAATAAAATGAACATAATAATGAAATATAATAATCATATAATTTAATATAAATTATTGCTAATTTATATTACATATTTAAATTTAATTTATAAATATAAATTATTTAAAAATTCACAAATATAAAATTATAAATATAATATAATTAAATATTTTAATAAAAAAATATTTCATTTAGTAACATAAAATATTTTTAGAGGTGAAAAACAAATAAATTTTTAGAGCTATTAATAAAGAATCCAAATAAAAATATAAAAAATAAATAGATAAAAATATAAATATAAATATCATTTAAAAATTATATATTTATATATTTATAAGAATAATATTTAATATAATATATAAATTTATAATATTAATATTTTATAATATAATTATTATAATATATATTATAGTAAATTTATAATACATATCATTCAAATTTATAGCCCAACTAAAAAAAAATTAAAGCCCAACTAAAAAAAAATTTGAAGTCCAACTAGCCCAAAGAAGCCCCAAGTCACATTCTAAACTATTCATGCAACTTCTTTAGTCCCACATCATAGGGGGAGCTTAAAGATGTTTCCTTGAACCCTTTATAAAGTGAGAAGTACACTCTCTTTGGAAAATAAATTATGTGAGGTATTTAAGATAACTTGCATGTATTCTGATTAAATTAATCATCATATTTAATAAAAATATTTTTAAAAGTTTAAAAAATTTTAATAAACAAAAATGTATTTTTAAAATTTTAATTAAAACAAAAATAAAATATTTTTATGAACCGGCCGGTTCTTTCCAACTCGGATTGGTTCAACGGTTCACCGGTTGAACCGCCGGTTCAATCCGGTTTGATCCGGTTCTATGCAGAGACGGTTCTGAAACTAGATCGGACCGGCCACCAGACTGTTTCACGGTCGAACCGGTTGAATTGGCCGGTCCGGTCCGGTTTTCAAAACCTTGATATTAACTGATTAAGATTAACATTTATTTAAATAAAAAACGGTCTATTTTAGCGGTTCTTGCACAACTGATTTTCAGTTTGAATCGGACGTTCCAGTCCGTTTTTAAAACCTTGCTAATAACTCTAATTTATCAAACTAATTTATCTCTTATTTCATAATATTTTAAAATTTTTACTTCTTTTGGTTATAATAACTTCGGCTCATCTTTAAAGTCATATCATCAAAAAATTTTATAATATATCTAAAATAATATTGATTGATAATTACTAATATAATAGTTACTTATCAAATCAATTAATCTTGGAATAATTTTCTCTATTGATATGTTTTCTTTATATTTTAGTTGATATATTATTGAGATAGCCTAATTATTTTAATATTGAGATGACAAGTCAAGGAGTTGACCATGATGATTGACAAGTCAAGGAGTTGACCATGATGATTGACAAGTCAACGAGTTGACCTAAATGATTTTGGGTTTGGAATTTGGCTCTTATGATCTCCAATGAAATTAGTCATCGATCTCAATCTTGCCTAGCTTCAAAAGTCTAATCATCAATGTTTCATTTAGGATGACTTTCTTCTTGCCTTTTAAAACATTCCAATAAAAAAATAAAAGTTGTGTTAAGAAATTACTTTAAGAAGAAATAAAAAACCGTTCTAGATGATGCCTAATTCTTCGAACCACGCCTCATATTGCAACCTTTTGAGACACTGCAAATCAATATTTCAACTCATGAGTAGGTGGTTCCCTTGCAAGAGAACCACCAATTTATGGTATACAAGCTATAAATAAATCCTCAAAGGAAGAAACCCATCCAAACATCTCTCTCTACACACACACACAAATTTAAGACTGACTTAGGCTCCGTTTTAGAAAGCAGTAAAGAAGCCGTCCCAAACGAAACCTTAGGCTATATCAAATTTTTTCTCAAAGATTTGATGCAATATCAATTATTCATGTGCTTTCAATAGGGAAGATCTTCCTGAGCAGATTTGCCTAATTCAATGAAGATGTTCAAGCCTCTTTCACTTAGACTATGTTTGGAACAACTTTTTTTATTATTTCTTAAAATAATTTTATAATAAAAAAAATTATAATTTTTACAGTATTTGAACTGCTTCTGCTTTAAGCAGTAAGAAAGTCATTCCAAACATAATCTTAGCTTACCCCCCAAAGCATCAGGATATGGATTCACAAAATTCCATGTCCACCATAAGCTACCACTACACATTTTTCAACCGTTGAATTCATTCTCAAAAGAATACTATTCTCAAACATCACAATAGTAATGGATCCAAACACATTTAGCAATAGTAATTTAGAGTAATTGAAAAACCATAACCATTTGGATGTTCGTCAACAGATTAACATCGATAGAAGGCATTTACGTGCATTCATGCTGCTTGATATTAGATTTCTTCACAAATTTTGACATCTTGGAAGCAATAATAATTAAAAGATCCAAGCACAAAGATAAAGGAAGATGCCAAAAAATTCTACAAAAGAGTTCAAA
Organism: Dendrobium catenatum; assembly: GCF_001605985.2. Classification (NCBI taxonomy): domain Eukaryota; kingdom Viridiplantae; phylum Streptophyta; class Magnoliopsida; order Asparagales; family Orchidaceae; genus Dendrobium; species Dendrobium catenatum. The sequence goes on along the minus strand of NW_021319758.1, from coordinate 456,944 downwards.
ATCCACTGAAATCCATCTCTGCAACTCAAATCCTAATCAACTTTAGCGAAGATTCGACAAAAAAATAAAAAAAGATAATATATCCATCATAATGTTATCTAAGGTCTTATAAGCTCACACATTCATAGCTATAATAATGTCTACCTTCTATAGCTGCCACAAAATTGTGGGTACATTTGCTCTACAAGTCTCTACTATTGCAGGATCATTAGAAAGCATATATTTACTTGACAATTCAACTTTACAAACTTGCGGAATAACATAGGAAGTAGTGTGAGAACTATGAGCTTATAAAAAAGATCCTGGTTTGTTAGTCAGTATTAGCAGTCTCCATTTTCCCTTTTGCTCCCACTGAAGCTACAAATGAATTAGATCATTAATTTAAACATCATTTAACACCTACTAATCCCCCCTTCACACAGATCTCCCTCCCTGCCCGCATATAAAACAACTTTTCCTCTAACATAAAATAACATTTCAAACAAAATTTTAGTGATGTATGAAAGAGGGGCATTGGATTGTGCCCACATTCAAAGCTGCAAACAAATGTATATATTAAGACCTAAACGATGTTCTACAGAATAAGTAAAACCATTATATGCAGCATCATAATAACTGACTTGCAAAAACCAGCATAAATTATCTCCATCTTCCTCGAACCGATTGGTAGAATCGCCAAGAGCTGTGCCGAATCGAAATGAGAAAATTCCAGATACCACTTTCCAAATTATTCCTATCCTCGCACCAAATGAACTGTGTTGGAGGGCGCGAAGATGCCATTTTTTTTTCAATTCTTTGTCCATGATGTTATAATTGGGCACATTGTGTCTAATAGAACTATCATCTTACAGAATAGGGCTCTGAACTGCTAACATTTGCATTGTTTACAGTCATCTCTGTTGAGGAGCTGCTGATAGTTGTCAACTTATTGTCCTCACCCGTTGATTGTCTGGTATCAGGTGTAGAAGGGGTGTTATTTAATCTTTCTGGTGAGCATTCCTTCTCTTTATTATGTTCGTCAAATTCTCCATTGGAAACTATAGTGCAAGGACCAGATGATGGTGAAAGCTCATGAGCGTTAGTTTTGTCACTATGGTTGCAGTTGTTGACCTCAACAGCCTTAAATTCCCGTGAATGCTGATCCAGACGACGCTTCTTTATCACTTCAAAACTCAAATCTTTGCTACCATCTATAGAAGATAATTTGTGCTTTGGCTTGCATAAATCTGGCATCATATCTTCCTCATCTGCAGCAGAAGATTCAGACCTTCGTGGAGGTTTGTAATCCTCATCATCTTCATCATCATCATAGTCAACAAGCCCAACAGCCCCAGACCTGGAAAAATACGAAAGTGAAATGAACAATTTACTAGATAAGAATTAGTTTAAATAGTATTCACCATAACTGATCTCAATATAATATAATAATCAGATCAATAAGTGAGATACTCAAGAGGGCTCAGCTATCATAACTCAACTAATGCTACAACAACCAGGAACCATTTAGTTTCGAAATGGCCAGGACAAATTATAAAATGAGAACTAACAGCAAGATTTAAATGGATAATGAATAATATTTGGTCCAATAGATTACAAATATTAGAAAAAATAATTTTGTTCAGTTTTGATTGAAGCCATGAAAGACATGCACTCAAAGTTTGTAAACAGATTACAGAGACAAAAAAAAAAAAAAAAGAGTTCTCCCTACGTATAATTTGCATACCAAACAAGCCAGACAACTATAAATGGTCAAACCACAAAATTATTCCTATATCAATCGGATAATTAGAAGGGATCTCCTCCCTACCGATACACTCCTCATCAAGCAAACCACATAAAACTAGAAAAGGGACACGCAGCAAAATCCATCACACAACACTTAAAACTTGTTGAAGCATTTCTTTCAGATAAGGCAATTTAGTTTTTTATTGTCAGCAAAAGGCAAATAAAGATGTCGTATACTAGACTGCAATGAAAGCAACGCAGAAAATGTAGATCTCGAGTACCCAGTAGGCTTGGTCACGTTGGGTCCATTGGGCAAAACTGTTGATGACTGATGATTGCCTGCACCTGGCAAGCGAGCTGATGCAGAGTCTTCTTCATCACTGATAAATAGTAGTAGCATAGAACAATCAGATGTGACATAAATAAGAAATACATGTGCACAAATGAAATTTACACTAACAAAATAAACCTGTCTTCGTTGAAGTAATCTTCTTCTTCCTTCTCAAGAGCTCGATCATCAATACGCTTTCGAGGATTTGCAACATTAACAGTGGTTTTTGCATCGCCATTTTCAAGGGACTGTCAAGGTATAAAATCGATCAGCCGTCGGGCTTACAAAATGTAACTAAAAGCAGCAGAACATAACCATACATAACCCACTCTACCTGCTCGTATTTGATTCTTAGGGCCTGAATAGTACCCAAATGCTCAAACCTCTTCAACTTGTCCCAAAAGGTATCAACTATGTAGAGGATCAGCGTTTTATGATTTTCCTGTAAAAAAAAAAAAAACTTCGGAACCAAAATTTACATTCAACTTAGCATGCAAATGCAAGCAATATAGTACCTTACGAATGTACTCAAGAAGATCAAGAACACCCGAATGTAGCATATTATAGCGATTTCCATTCTCAACAAAAACTTCAATAATGGGTTTTAAGAGATTATTTTTTCCAATGTGACGCAGAAGATGCTCATCCTGTTAACATGACAAGAAAACCAATATCACCAACAATGAGTGAATCAAGATATGACAAGTATTTAAATAAAAGCAAGAGTACTGTGGCAAAAATATAATCTAAAGAAAAATTATCAGAATAAAATCCAAAAATAATGAAATAAACTCACAACAAAGCTAAATTCCCCAGTAGTCTAGGAATGAATAAAAATGGTCACCCTGCAGTTAAGTCATCAATAATAACCACATTAACCAATTCATTTTAAATTAATTTTAATTAATTATAACTAATTATAATAATTAATTTTAATTACAATAATTAATTATGCTTAATTTTAATTAATAATAACTAATTAAAATTAAAATAATTAATTAAAATTAACTTAATTAACTTTAAATAATTATTATTAATAATAATTAAGTATAATTAAAATATTTAATTGTAATTAATTATTAATTATAATTAATCATTTTTAAAATAAATTAATTATAATTAAAAGAAATTAATTTTAATTAATAATAATAAAAAAATTCTCTCCCTCCCCAATCTCTCGGTTCGGCGGATTACGGGATTTGGCCGAGAAGCACACGAAAGGGATTAAGTTACCTTCACCACCAGCGAGCTCCCGTCGTTCTTCCGATCAAAATGGTGTAACTTCCGGTCCAACTGGATGGGAAAGTCGCTCGAAGTAGCGGGGTCGGACGGTCTCAAGGAGCCGGAGAAGCACGCGATCGGGAGAAGGTTATCTTTGCACGAGCGAGCTCCTGTTCCACTTCCGATCAAAATGTCGAGCTTCCGATTCAATTGAGAGGGCGGAGATCGTCGGAGGAGCAAAGTCGTTCAACGACGAAGGAGCCGAAGCCGAGAGCCCTCCGTTTCGGCTTCTGATCAAAGAGTCGTGACTTCCGATCCGACCTAAAGGGAACGTCGTCGAAGGAGCTTCGTCGAACAACCACTGAGGAGCAGAAGTGATCGAAAGGGAGAAAGTTATCTTCACGGTGAGCGGCTCTCGTCCGTTGCTTCCGATCAAAATGTCGTAACTTCCGATTCGACCCAAAGGGAACGTCGTCGAAGGAGCTTCGTCGAACAACCACTGAGTCGGAGAGGGAGAGAGTGAGAGCTTGCGGGGGAATGAGCAGAGGATTTGGGAGAAGAGCAGAGGAGGCCGAATGCCTCCTTTCGTCGTCCCTTTGTCGACGAGACCGAGTCCTGCGATGAAACAACGCGAGGTCGTGCAACGACGTGCGGGGGACAGCTGCGGCAGAGTAGGTAAGGGATTTGATTTTTTTTTTCTTTTTTTTTGTTCTGTTTTTACGGGTCAACAGCATCAAACAATGATGAAAATGTGTTTAGTTGATGATATTCCTTTCTTAGTACTCTACGGTCCAAGGTAATTAAATTTGAGACCAAGGAAAGGCCTTTAATCCAGGGACCATACTTTGCAAATAAAAGAAAAGGATATCAAAAGAGAACCTGTTAAAATTTTTAGATATAGGATGGGAACTTATTTTTCCACAATTGTGTATGCTTTATCCATTATTCTCTATGAGAGGCCGTTATCAGGGCCATGGAGGGTTGGGGGGCATTTTGAATGATAAAACCAGCACTTTGATTCTAGAAAATTTTTATTGGTCTTTTATTCAACACTATGATTCATTAAAAGGTCTCGAGTTTGGCATACATCTAAAATGAAGAATAAGAAAACATGATTATACACTCCTTTACCTGTGCTTAAATATCCCTGAATAAACGTTGGTATGGATTTAGTTGCCGGCCTCCCAAATATCAATTGATGTCCGGTAAGTTTACTGAAGTGCTTCGTACAATATAATAATAATAATAATAATAATAATAATAATAATAAAGTAATTGGATCTCATATTAGTCTTTTTTTATTTTTTTATTGGATCTCATATTAGACCACTCCAAATTTGCATATAATTAGGGTTGAGTCACTTTGAAATTGTTTATGGGCATAATCTCATCATACCTTAAAATTTAGTCCCAATGAATCTGAGTTTAGTATCAAAGCCGGTGAACAAATAGAATTCCTAGGTCCACACGCATAAGATTGGTTTATATATATCATGGCTATATAGTCGTAAAAGCTCTAGCATGTAATTTTGTTTAAAATAATTGGAGGGTAGTGTTAACCTCTAGATAAATAACAAAATGAGAAAGAAATATGAGAGAAGATTTACTTACCTCGTATCCATCGAGCTGCTGCCCAAATTCCGGATATCCCGCAAACCTCGGACTCGACGAATCCTGAAATCCCGTCGAAATCCCCGAAATCCCTGCTGGAGCCGCTGGACTCGCATCTCTTCCCGCAAATCCTGCTGAGAGCGGCGCTGTTTGAGTCGTTTCCCGGAATTCATGCGTAAGATCCGCTCAACCGTACCCAAATCGCGTCGTTAAATACCCGTTGCTCACACGACAATTCTCCCATTCGCTACTTCTTCCTCTCCCGATACCTCTCCTCCTCTCCCGTCACTGCCTCCCCTCCTCTGTCGGAACCCCAGCGACCACGACCTCCTCCCTGACCTACCCGTCATTGCCTCTGCTCAGATTGACCGACCCCGTCCAGCTCTCCTCCTATAGCTGAAAACTCCTTGCCCGATTCATTCGGTCCAGATCCACGGAGAGAGAGAGAGAGAGAGAGATCTACATTACCCGAACTCCTCCTCTACCTGTTGTTGTCTCCGATCCATACAGCCAAAGTCCCTCCTCCGATCTCCGTCGAAGCCATCCGAAGCCCCCTTCCTTGCCCGATCGGCAGTCACGACATTTTGATCGGGACGCAAGAACAAGAGCTCGTTAGTTGAGAAGGTAACCTTCCCCTTTGGCGCGCTTCTTCGGTCTATCTCCGGCCGAACCAAAGAGTAAGAGAGGGAGAGGGAGAGTTATGTTTTTATTTTATTTTATTTTATTTTATTATTTTATTATTATTATTATTATTATTGTTATAATTATGATTATAATAATAATTATTATTATTGTAAATAATTAATTTTAGTTATAAATTAATGATAATTAATTAAAATTTAATTACATTTAATTAATAATTATAATTATTATTAATTAATCATTATATGGTTAATTAAATGGTAATTATAATTAATATAATTAATTGTATATTAATTTTAATTAATTAAATTTAATTATAATTAATTCTAATTAGTTAATTATAATAATAATTAATTATAAATGCTTCCTCTCCATGCCTCGATCCTCGAGCCTCCGACATCGTCAAAGCCCGCGAAGGTACGGATCTTCTAAACTCAGATTCTCGCTTCTGTTATGTTCGGCGGACCGGAAAACCCCCCATACACGCCTTTATTGCGCGTGGTGGGAGGAACAAAAATCACGGCCGCGGTGTCCTCGTCCGAGGACACCTACCATACACGCCTTTATTGCGCGTGGTGGGAAAGGCCCAGTTTTCTTGTAGTTTTCCCCTAAACGGGGGAGACGCCGGGAGGCTGCCGAAATTTCGGGTGAATACGGGACTATACCTGAGCTTAATTGAACTCAAAAAGACAACATGATTTGTGGACTTGAATTCAAATGAACTATGCAAAGAACTTGATGATAAATAAGATTTGGACCTAAACGAATTTTAAATTGAAACTTGAACTCAAATCAGAAAATAGCAGAGGACTTGAGTTGGATTCAATTTGAACAGCACTTGAACTTGTACTTGGAACTCAAACTATGCAGCATCAAGGAACGCAAACTGAACTCAAGTTGGATCTGAAATAGGGACTTGAGTTTGAATGGGATGCCAAGAGTTGAACCCATAACGACATACAAGACTCAAGCATGGGCTGGACCTTGAACTCGGATCTGATGAAATACATAGGACCAGGGCTTTGGATGAATGAACAAATCATAGTCTAAATGCACAGTTCTCTAAGTTAACAACAAGCTACAAGTGGGAGATGAAATCCCGATGCACATGAAAGATGTACGAATTCCTACAACGGTCTCAACACATGCCTGTTGATTGAGATAGCAATACGGGAGACCAATAAAGAAGGATTCGCCCCCACAAACAAGTGCAAATACATCAATACCACCCGAGATTGATGAAAGGGTGGATTCGATGCAGAAACAATGGATCTTCTACAAAATACTTCTAGGAGGTCGTCGTAGAAGACATGTATCCCCTGCAAATAAAGAGGTCAATGAATGAATGAAGGTCATTCATTAAAATCTCAAATAAAAGTGAAATGTCGGTTCACTCACAAGCAACAATACGAACTCCTAAAGGTCACTATAAAAGATTTGCAATACATACAATCTTTCTACGAACACGGATGTATGTATAACATGCCACTTATGGGTAGATGTAGAAAGACTTCAGTAAATGCAGTATCCTGATGTCAATTTCAATATGTAAATAAATACATCTACCTACCTACAAGCACCAGTGGCGAATGTACTGAAAAGATCAAAGACTACCATAAAATATATGAAGAATATGACAAGTGAAAGCTTCTACGATCTAAAGCAGGAGATTAGCTGGTGCACTACAATCTATCTGCAAAAGGCAAGTAGTGCACGACAGTCTACCTGTACGAAGTAGCGAACAACTCAATTCAGAAGTTGCCACGCCACGCCACCGGATCCGCAACATTCGTATTAGCGGACAGAAGGCGTCTACGAATACTTTCAGGTAGCTTCTTGGATACGGACGTGGGTGTAGTTTTTTATTCAACTAGTATTTTCTTTATCTATAGAAGATCCTTATCGTGTCATAGTTTTCTGTCATTAGCATATGGTATCAAACAGAATCGAAAGCATCTTTAAAATAGGTAATAGACAAACAAATAAGCTTATATTGGCAAAATGCATCAAAATGATAGTATCACATACTTCGAAGTATGACATAAGAAAACAAATGCTAAATAATTAGGCATTACCAATTTAGACTTCAAAAGAAGACCCAAATAGAATGGCAAAAGTATGATGACGATCATATATATTTTTTAAATATAGTACAACAACAAAAACATCACGCCTTTATCCCACTACGTGGGATCGGCTACCTGAATTTTTGTCTCCATAGTGTTTTGTTAGGAGTTAAATTTTCCTATAAATCTAATAAAAAAGGTTATTTCTAATGTTTTCTAACCAAATCTTTTTAGGTCTACCTCTACTACCTCTATCTTTCTTAATATAAGTCAAATCTTATACATCTACTTTCCTAAATAGGTCATCTGAAGGCCGCCGTTATTATGTGAATATTTTTTAAACATAGTGTAGAAAAAAAATCGCATAAGAGAACAAACTTATAAAATATAGATAGAATAAAGTGATAGGAAGCAGTTGACAAAACCCATAACATATTATTTCATCGATGGATTAAAAAAAAAAAACAAAACATTCACGAATTGATTACTAAATTTATGACATAAATTTGGGAGCAAATTATACTTCTACCTCAGTTTCCTTCCAAGAAATACACAGCAAGCACATCAAAACCTTAAAAATGTAGTTTAAACTTTAAGGAAACTCAGTAAAGTATGATGCTCTTCCTAGCAAACAAAAATTTTTTAAAATTAACATACGGGATGTGAACATGTTCCTCAAATTAAAGGAGGAAAAAAAAACTCACATTCCTAGAGATAACAGTGCGCATAAAACGAACAGCAGCCACCACCAAAAATTTCTCTCTTCTCCGTGTCAAACACAGCACTTTCTCTAAAGCATTGCTTTTAAGGAAGTTGCACCTACAGAAAAAAAAATTTACAAGATTTTTAACTCATAACAGAAGAGAAAAGAAATCCCGTATTTACATAAAACCTTACCTAATCTTGTATGTATGATTGTGCACGCAAAAGCACAACAGCTCGCAAATGTTCGATAAAATTTCAGCCTTTGAGGCAGAGTTGTATTCACCTCTACCATCAGATACAGTTGATTTTTGAGCTCCATGTGAACTGTTTCTTGAAGGGCAAGATGATGCTATCACATCTATTAATTGGTCCAGATGTTTTTCAAAGAAAATCTCTATAACAGTGTCCTTCTGCAGCACAATTAAAAAATGATGCAATGGAGTAGAAATAATAGAAAAGAAAATACTTTAGTAGCACACTAAACAAATAATACTGCATGCTGACTGAAGAAGTTAATCATAACATGCTCACTGAAGATAAAAAATCAACCCACCGCATGACAAAATATTTAACGTTTAAAACATATTAAAGAGCACAATGCAGTGCATAATTTGCATAAATAAACCTAGAAGGATCATACAAAATGTCAAAAACAAACATAAAAAAATATTGGTTTTTTATTATTACTTTTGGCAGTGGTTTGATAAAAGAATCCAGTCTGAGCCACAAGAAGTTAAGAATTTATGAATACCAGCCAGATTACAATATGCAGAGCAAAATAATTGTTAGTAAGTTCATATGAAATCACTCTTGGATACTCAGTTTATTGAGAAAATTTATTTAAAAAGATATTATTCAGCCTGCTGTAACTAGATTTGCAATTGCATATTTGACATTGCAAAAAATATGGGAGTTAAGGCAGTCCTTAGAAGCTATGTTTGTGTCTGAAGAATGAGATAGGAGTTCATAAGCAAAAAAAAAAAGAAAAACAAGTGAAGAAGATTGTTATGAAGTATGATTATTTCTAACAGTATAAATTATACTTAAAAGATTAAAGGAACTTTATTTAAGGTGTTAAGAATGGTTAATGGTAAGAAGGTTCCAGCTATAAGATTTATTTATGAAATAATGAATAAAGCTAAGAAAGACATAGCCAGAGATTTAAGCAGTCAAGAAGGTGCCAACAAAGAAATATGAAAATTATAGATAAAAGGGGGATCGGCAGTTACACCAACACTTTCATGCAGCTTCATATTTTTTGAATCTTCAATTTCATAGGATAAGAACTTCCGCGTTGATAAAGAGGTAAAAATTGATTTTATATGCATGCATGGATAGGTTTGTTTTCGAAAATGACTACCTCAAAGTAAATGAAAAACTTAAGAATTTTCATTTGAAAAATGAAGTGTTTGAATTTAGAGCACCTAAAGCATGTTACAAAACACGCTCTTCTGATATGTTTGCACATTTATAATTTTAAATTTGAATGTTTATATTCAAGCTTCCTACCCAAATATATATTAATAATATACTATTTATTTTAACGTAGAAAGTTTGTGGACTCAATTTGGAGATGATATTCCCGAATTAAAAGCATTTGCAGTTAAAATTCTTAGTCTAATATGTTCGGCTTCTGCATATGAACATAATTGGAGCACCTTCAATCAAATTCATACAAAGAGAATGAATCGATTGGTTGTAAGATGAATGAACAAACTTGTTTATGTTATGTTTAATACGAAACTGAAGCATAAACATCTCAAAGTATATAAGCAAAGAAATGGTTATGATGAATTAAACTTTTACGAGAGCTAAAACTCTTCCAATTTAATAGTATTGCAAAGGCCAGCTCCAAGGACATGGGATACAAGGCAAATCAAGATATAAAGGAAACCAGGCTACAAATCAAAAGGATAAGAAGGCCAAAGGAATGGAACATAATCTTCAATGACAAAATAAGAATCAAAGGGTCTTTCTCCCTAATGAGGACATCAGAGATCTACGGCTATGATCGTGTCTATTTATTTTGATCTATTTTATGTATTTGATTTGTTATTGTTCTTTTTCCCTTTCTACCCTCACTTGAGGGTTTGTCTTATGTATGCCCTATGTGCAATAGTGTCTTTGTTATTTCCCTTCATATATTTGGCTATTTAAAGCCTCCCTCTTCTTCTTGGAGGGGTAATGAATAAATTAGAAAAAAAAAATTCTTGTACATGTGTTCTTTGAGTTGTGAGAGTTCTAAGAGAGAACTTTGGAGAGATCCCTAGGGAGGGAAAACGGATCACCCACCAACCTTGAAGATGGTCGGATTCGTTGTTTGTTTTATCGTCCTTTTCTTTCAATCTTTTTCCCTGCTAGCCGTCGGATTCCCTAGGCACCCCACCATGCCGCCGACCAACGTTTCCCACCACCAAGCCATTCAACCCAAACCCCTTGCCCTCTTGCCGCCGGCCCCACCACCCTCTTCACCGTCACCTTCCTTCCTCTTCCCCACCACGGGCCCAAGTCTCCCCTCCATCCTTCCTTGCTTTCCAAGTTTCCCTATCTGCCTAATTTAGGTCATCTTAAATTTGGAAGGATTTCAAATTTCAAATTCAAATCTATTTGAATTTGAATAGCTTCCTAAAATATGATTGATCTAATTTGGGAAACTTTCCAATCTTTTCAAATCTGAATTAATTAGAGATTCTCCTTTAATCCTCTTTCCTAACTTAATTTCCCTAAGTCTAGAAACTATTTAAATTCAAATGCCCTCATATTTGAATTTAAAACTCTTTCCCAAAATCAGAGATATATATTTGGAAATGATTCACCAATCATCTCAATTAGAATCTTAATTGGGATTAGGATTAAAACTCCTTTCCTAATTTTACTTTCTAAAACTAGATGCTAATTATTCCCTCAAGTAATTCTCCAATCAATCCCATTAAGGGCTGCCGCCCCTTCCCCTTTCCAATTGAGATCCTAAAATTACTCAGCTCACCGTCTAGGAAGGAAATTAATCCTAGGTTGCTCCTGCTGTTGTTTATCGAAGTTCTCCCATGATGTTCAACTAACTTCCTATCATCCAGGGAAGAAAAAAAAAACTCTGAAATCAACACCACTCAAAGTACTGTCCAGATTTCTGGACAAAACTTGTGTGATGTCCAAGAATTCCAGCCAACTCCATGGCTGTCCAGATTTGCACGTAACAAGGAACTGCTGTCTAGATTGCAAGGAACCAGAAAACTGCTGTCCAGAACCTCTCCGGGCTTCAATCTGCTGTCCTCTCTTTGTCGGCAACCACAACGATCACACCTGAGCTTCGTGTCATCCTCCGTTGGTTGCTGTCCAGATTTTCTGTACATCGCCAGACTGCTATCCAGGGAATTTCAGCTAGCTAAACTGCTGTCCTGCTCTCCGGAAATCCACCAGTTACTGCCCGGAACTGTCCGGAACCACTTTCCCAGGTTGGATACTCGCTGTACAAAGGTTCGAGCGTGGATTTGTTGCTTATGAGCCGTCAAAGACGCCACCAACTGCTGTCCAAGCTTGCGAGAAGGTTGAATCTTAGCAAAGGGTAAACTCTTTCCTTCTCTCTTGCCTCCTCCGTTGATCCTTACTTGTGGTTTTATTTGATTCAAGCAAAATCTTGCCAAGCTCCACTAAAAAGCTTAGTGTTTGGTAGGAAGTGTGTGAGAGATCTATCATAGCACTACTCTTATTGTTAGATTAGGAATTTTTTTGTTGAAACCCATCTCGTATGCAATGTCAAGAGTAATTGATTATTATGTGGGTTTTTACTTTTTGCAAGTAACTTGGCCTAAGCTTGTGTTTACCGCTCATTGTGTTTTATTTCATTGTTAAATTCATCATCAAGCTTTAATTAACTTGCTCTTAATTATCAAGCATGCAAAAGTCATTTATCTAAATCAAATTGTCATACATGTCCTGCATCACTCCCTCCCTTTTAATCTATTTATAGCTGATGAGTGATCCATGAGACAGACAAACTCTAAGCATTTTAAAATACATGAACCCTAAAGCTCTTCTAGTGATCCTATTAGTTGGGCAGGCTAGTGTAAAACCTGAAAAATATCGAATCATAAGCATCGTACGTATTTCAATGCACCGTGACGAAATTGATCAAATTTTCAAAGTTGTCGGATTTCGATATAATTAATTTTATAAAATCGTGCATTAAATTTCGATCAAATCAATATAAAGAATTTATGATAAATATCACACGGATGTGGAATTAAAATTCGGTGAAGTTTATTTAAGGGAAATGCTAAATAGCCCTCCTAGCCTTCATATAACAAATGCATGTAAGAGGGTACATGTGTCATTTGGGCTCCCCAACCACCCAAATCTCCTAAAAGGGATCGATAGCCTTCGGTCCCTTTCATTCGTGTGGCTTGCTTTGTTCAGCCAAACACAAGTTGGAAAGGGGGCGGCGGCAAGGTTTCTTGGGGGCGGCGATTTCAGGCGGCCAACTTTGGGGGAAATTGTGGAGGGATATTAAAGGAAGACTAAGGTATATTTTTTAAACAAGAAATTCCTCCATTTTACATAGATTTCTTGAAGTGAAAGATTCTAAGGTTTTCCAAATTTTAGAATTTTTCAATGATCTCTAAACTCCTCGTCTCCTTCTCCATTGACCGCCGGCCAAGCACCCCTCTTCCCCTCCTCTAACTGTCGTCCACTTCTCCCACTCCTACCAATCGCCGGCCGCCAACCTCTCCACCTCAATCCCAAGTTTCGGCCTCTCAGTCGTCGGCCTCCCTAGCCCAAACCTTAACTGCCAGCAACCCCCCTCCAAACCCTTGTTTCAAATTCAATTGACCTCATAAACACCTTCCTAAAATATCTTATTATTAATTTGGAAAGTCAATGAATTTGAATTCAAATGATATTTGAAATTCAAAAACTTTCCTAATTAATAAACATCTTTTAGGAAACCCCTCAAATCTCTCCCAATCTGAAATTAATTAGAATTAATCCCAATTTCCATGCTCATTGAGCCTAAACACATTCATTTAAGATTCCCATTAAATAAGGCAATCAATGCACCCCAATCTTCCCCCGCCCCTTCATTCTACATTAGACATTAACTGCTTATGTCTTTGATAGAGAGGCAGAGAGATGATGGCAAAGCTAGATTCAGGAGACTTTTGGAGGGAGGCCTAGTGGTCGGATACTTTGGGGAGAATTTGTAAAAGTGTTTAGAGACTGATTTGTATCAATATCAACTAGGAGGCAAATACAAGACATATTCATCAGACTAGTTTAGGGTGATCGCTCCATTATGTAATATGAGACAAAATTTAGTATGTTATCCAGAAATGCCCCATAGTTGATACCTGAAGCTGAGGAAAAATGTCACCGTTTTATGTATGGACTGAAGGATATTATAAGGAAGACTCTAATTTCTCTAGGATATTATATTGATCAATATTAAAGAGCTCTTTCTACTTCGCAAATGAGTAATCTATGAGAAAGAAATCAGTTCTAAACCTTTTTAAATGAATGACATCTAGCCAAGAGTGTTCAGCTAAGACCTAATAAGAGTAAATATATTTCACTAATATTTCATCATATTGTTTAGCTAAGACCTCAAAAGAGTAAATATATTTCAGCTAAAACCTCCGAAGAGTAAAACAGAAGGTGGTGTGCATTTAAGGAACTGAGACTTCAAATGAGTGATGAAACGGTGTAACCCGAATTTAAGGGGAGCAAAACTTCAATAATTTGTATAGTTGCAAGAGTTGCGAGTAAAGCTTACATATAATACATAGCTAGAAAAAGCTTTTCATAAATCTAATATGGAGAAAGCCATCACCAACTCCTCTTTGATTTCACCACTAATGGCGTGGGTATGGCGGCCCAATCGTGATTTAGGAAATAAGTAAAAAGAAGGTCATTATCTTCAAACATTACACTATATTCATTGATGTAGGCGCGGGGGGGGGGGGGGGGGGGGGGGGGGTCGAATCAAGGGGGGTCCTTTTGTTCTTTGGGCTGCTTGCTATCTCTTGGTTTGGGCCTTGGCTGCTCTCGGTTTGGGCTTTGGTTGTTCTGGTTTTGAGCTAAAAATTGGGATCTTTTTGGTTCTAGCTCATAAATGTTTGAGCTGATGTTTTAGCTCATTAATTGGAGGAATTATTGTACTTGAAAGCTCATTATGTAGAGTTAAATCTTGTTTCTTTCCCTTCTTGTGCTCCTTGGTTTCTTCCTTGTGAATAATGGTTGTGGGCTGGTTGCCTTTTCGGTTTTCTCTCTGGCTGCTTTCCCGTGACTTCCTCTGTCTCTTTTCCTGTGTTGGCTCTTCGGGTCCCTCCCTGGCTGTGTTCACGTGGTTCCATGGCTGTGTCCCGTGGCTTCTCCAACCTGTTTTCTGTGCTGATTTTTGGGAGCCGTTTTGTAAGCATCAAAGTTTGTAAGTCCTCTTATACTATAAAGTGAAGTTGTTTTTTGGTTTATTTGTTGTATTTTGTCTAGTTTTTCAGAATTTGTGTCATTTCTATTTCCTAGTAAGGTTTAGTATTTTGCTTGCAAAAAATTAGGGGTTTTCCTAATTTTTTGCTTGCATCATTCATTTTACTTTGAACCGCACAAAAAAAATTCGCCTAAATTACTTTACACTCATCCAAACAGCTCTAAAATATTCCTTTTACATAGCATTTCTTTTTTAGTCAACCAAACAACCCCTTAATTAATTTTTCTTTTCCTTTTTTTTTTTTGTTCTTGGTCTTTAATTTTGTTTTTAACAATTTTTTTGTTAGTGTATGATCAATTTATATCTTTAATTTAATGAGTTTTTATTATTATTATTTTAGGATCAATACTTATGCCTCAATTTATCGTGAGGCTCATGTCTCGTCTTGATAAGGCAAAACACTTTAATTCCAAATTTCACCATTTCAAGCCTTGATCATAGCATAAGTTTCAAAACTTTCCCACTACTATAGTATAAAAGTTGAGCCATTGAGAACAGAGAGACTATTTTCATATTCCTTTAATGCAAACCTCTTTCAAGTTATTTGATACCTTCTCTAATAGTTGTTGGCCCATTAATAAAAATGTTTTCCATGAAATCTAAATAGTCAAATATGTCCTACTAAAACAACCTATATCAAATGTATAACTATGCATGTTGAGGTTAAAATGATATTCAAAATGATGCAACATTTAGTACTAACTAGCTGAGCTTAAGGGAAACAAGCCTTGTCAAGCTTGCCCCAAAGATATTTCACTCGAGCTTGCAAGACTCAAATACATTCTTATTAAGTTGAATTCACTAACTACCAAGTAAACAGAAGCCATGTGTTCATAAAAAAAAGAGTCATATTAATAAAAACTGCAAGCATTAATGAATTCCAGTGCCTCGGACAACATATGCTAGCCTCCATCAACCTTAATCTATTTTCGCCTATTAATCTCAAACATCATTTGCAGATGCTAAAAAAACTCCCTAATTAGAACATTCAATGGTTGCATGCCTACGCAAAAAAGACCAGTAGATGCCATGAGCATTGTACACTCCAGAAATCTTTCTACAGTAAGGACGAGTAAAGCTCAACAATGCTTCTGCAAAAAAATGATGGCAGCTGGAGTGAAGAGTAGGAAAAGATAGCAAATAAGAAATGCCATTGAAAATTGAGGATATGGATAGAAAAATGAAAAACGAGAGCCCATGTGGGTTCATTACTTTATATAAAGAGACATCAAAGCTAGCGACCCACAGACATGAGACAAATAATTAGAACATGATCTTTGCAGTGATGAGATCTGTAGTTAAGGCTTCTCTCTTCCTTTTTTTTCCTTGTTTTTTTTCATTGCATGTATATGTTCCTCAGACTTATTGCTTTTAACCATTTCTTCTCTTATTTAGGCCAAAGAGATCTTGGGAGATGTCTAAGTATGGGAATTATAATAAAACATTGATGGTGGTGCACTGGTGCTAGCAAAGATGGAACCCAACTGGTTTTGTCCTTCTTTTAGCTTCCAGATTTAGGCCCAAACATATCTTGCTATAGGTCAAATTAAAGAAATATAGTGAAAAGGTGGAACGGTGAAACCCAACTGGGCTTTATGTGTACTTTTAATAAAACGCAAGTCCTAAAATATTAAAATTCATTATTGCATGTGACATTTGTTAGGATTAGCTCCACTAACTTTCATTAACATCATAAAAGTATTCGAACAAACAATCATTCTTATTACAATTTCATTACTTGGGTAAAATAAAGTGAGCACTACTTATAGATAAGGACTTAACAAGAATTAATGAAACTGACTATTCAGCCCTAAGTAATTGAGATAAGAGTATTAATCATGATAATATCATTTATATAAATGCATCCTAGAATACATAAAAATAAGCATACATTTAATAATCTGTGGACATTGATTTCTTGGTTATTATCAAACTAAACACTACTGACAGAGGGTTTAATTTACTAAACACTATTGTTGAGATCCATATGAATAAGAAATAGTACCACATTAGAAGTGAAATAAGAATTAGCTTCTAATATACTAATAATGGCCTTAACATCGCTTGAGCTTTAAAGTTGATAAGTGCCCATGTACTTGTATGGTGAGCTCAACTTCAGGTAACAGCCTTTTAAACTCTAAGTAAAGAACAAATCCATGACTTAATGAAAATTATTTTATAGCAAATTTGATGTGGACATCAGCAAGTGATTCCATAATGTTTATCGCCGGAAGCGTCGTAGATCGACGACTACGTTTAGGAGTCTTTATTTTTTATATATGTTATGTATTAGTTATTTTATTTGAGTTTTACCGTTTGTACCCATCTTTATTATGTATTGTGAGTTGTAGCCCTAAGGCATTCCTGTCTTTTCTTTCTAGTTGTTTGAAAGGCCTATATATAAGGTATTAACCTTTGTATGAGGATTATTGATGAATGAAATAAATTTATGTTTTCTCTCTAGAGCTTTTAAGTTCTTGAGTGGTGAAGTCCCAAGGTGTGGGCAAAGCAATACTCACCAGTCGCCAGAAGTGTCTGGGGCTCGTGGTCCGACTCCTCTTGCTTCATCACCGGCCTCCCCAATTCCCCTCACCCGACAGCCACCCTTCCCCACAACCGCCGAACAACCATTCCCTCACCGGCCACTCCCCACCTCCCATTAGACCGCCGGTCTCCCCTTCCTTTTTCCCCACCGGCCAAACTCCTCCTTTCCCAAACTCACCGCCGGCCACACCCCTTCCTCCTCTCTTAATGTTGATTTTAATCACCATTAAGACCTATCAAATTTAGTCCACATAATTTATGAAAGATTTCATCCGATTTGAAATTCAAATTTGAATTTCAAATACTTTCCTAAATTAGCCAAGTTAAATTAGGAAAGTATCCAATTTGAATCTAATTTAATATTAAATTATATTTGAATTTATTATCCTTTTCCTAAACTGGATTAATGAATTAGGAAGTAATGAATTTCCCTCCCAATCCCTCCATCTCCCAAGCATGCCACCGCCCCCTACCCCTCTTTAATTCTCCCTCCCTCTCTCTCTCCACTTTAACCCTACCAAGCTTTGAATTTGAAATTCAAATTCAAACTCCTATTTCCCTCCCATCAATTAAGTCCTACGTCTGAAATAAATTTCAGATTTATTCTTCTTTTCCCTCATCCAAACCCTAGCTTGGCCAAGAAACCCCTCTCCCCTTTGGCCGACCCCCCCCCCTTTCTTCCTCTCTCATCTCTTGAGTTGTTTCTTCTCATGATTTACATCTCTAAAAGGGAAAAGAGACTACGAACACCTCCTCGGGTGAACTTTCGTTGGATTATAACCATAGGTGTCTTCACAATCTTGGTGGCGTCGTTTGGTTTGCTAAGACTCTCTTTCTGCTAGCCCTACTTAAGGGCAAATTATTGCATCCGGTCACCGGACGCGCAGAATAGGTTCGGACATCCAATAAAAACATGCCACGTCACCTGCGCTTTAACTGCGCTTTAGGTGCGCTTTACCTGCGCTTTAGTTGCGCTTTAGTTGCGCTTTAGCTGCGCTTTTGACGCGCTTAATTTAAAATAATATTTTATTAATATCCGGACCTATCTCCACGTCCGGTGACCGGATGCAATAATTTGCCCTACTTAAGAGATTGAGTGAGGGAAACTCAAAGGTGACTTTTCTAATTGTTAAGTGTGGGATTTCTTGTTTACAGTATTTAGGCTTATATTTATGGATGAAATTGTTTTCAAGTTAATGCTTTTCTATGTTGTAACTAATTGCCTTACCTTATCGATAATCTTAAATTCTAAGCACTCAATCTGGTGAAGCATTAGTTTAAAGTACTAAGAGATTAAAAGGGGTCCAACCAGTGCCCAGGTAACACAATGTTTAAGAAAAGTAGCTGTAAGCAAACTTACTATGCATTAAAAAAAAGGTTATTCTATGATTTAGATGCGTGACATGCAAGTCACAATAAAGGTAATATAAACATTGTGTAATTCAAAACGGAAGAGCTAATTTATGAATCCAAGCACAAAAATATAAAATAAGACAGCCAATTAAATGAAAATATGAAGGATTTATCTTTGTAACTCCAAAAGTTAACAAACTCAAACATGGCTACTGCTCTAACCTTGCAAGACTGCTAAAAAAAATGGGACATAAATTACAATAGAGAAAAAAAAATATCTAAAAAACTTTAATGGCAATAAGGTGGATAAAAGAATCATGCTATCAGACAAAGAATGGGCAGGAATTAATGATTTTGTTATTTCAATTGTGTCATGGTGGTCAATTGTCTAAATCACATAAATTATCCCTGATATACATGGGTGAATTGAGTGCAACAATCCCAGCAAAAATCCCACACCGATCGGATGCCCATGCATTAGGTCTTACCATCTTATAAACAATAAAAATTATTTGAGAAATCAATAATCCCTCCGAAATTTGTAAAACCGACTTTCATTCTTAAATGAAGTATGTTGAGTTGAAAAATAAATGGTTCATGGAATTATGTATATGGAATCTAATAAGTAGTGACATTAGGAAATATTTTCAAGTATCAGGAGCATCATAAAGAATATAAAAGTAAATTGCCCAAGCAGTTAATGGAAGTGACAATTTCAAACACTGCAGGAAAATAGCAAAACTTCAAGAAGACATAATATTACAGAACAGAAGTTAATGAGGTTGCAACTCTATTTTGAATAATTTTTGTGCACTTCTAGCTATGTTTTTTTCTTATCAATCCCTTCAATTTCATATATAATAAAAGACATTGTAAACAATAAATTCATTTGGCATTCAGAAAATTAAATTGACTTTAAAGTCCATAAATTGAAAATACCTGTGGTCCTGACATTGAGTACGAATCCACCAAAATGCGTATGATTTCAAGAAACTGGCAATGCATCCCCTCTCCAAAGTCAGTCATCATACCTTTGACCTGAAAACAAACCATCAAGAATGTAGAATCACTTCATCTCTAATCCAATACATGTATTAATCAAGTCATTATAACAATTGCCTCAATTCATGAGAAGAAAACAGTTTAACCATTAGCCCAACACATTCCAAAACTACAGTATTATATAGCCACACTAAGTTAATTATAACCAGCCAAATTTGCTATAACTATTTTGCTAAAAGTGAGGCAGCCGATCAAGCATGTGATCTACGTTGATTTTATCATTAATAAAGGAAGATGACTGAAGAGTAAGAAAAGACTTTATATATTGCAAAATATGTTAAGTATATACAAAAAATGTATCCCTTGCACTAAAGCTTAAATTAGCAAAATTACATACGGTGACATGGTGTATGCATGCAAGATGTAAAGAATTGATTGGATAAAACCATTTAGATGCTGTTCAAGCTCCAATTACAGCACGCAATATTGAAAATGAACCAAAGCTTGCGTCGCTAGAGCTAAGAAAAATCATTTGTTGTCTTGTCCTCTCTCTCTCTCTCTCTCTACAGAATGTGCTCATCTTGGCCAAGCAAAGCTTCCAGTCCAAAACAGAGATAACAACACGAAGCCATTCATAGGCACACCATGTGTTATTAATAGCCATACATTCTGCATATCCAAATATGTTAAATTAAATTGGGGAGGAATACTTTGGTTTGTTGGACCCCTTTCCACAATTAGCTCTGCTGCTGACCCGATCAAGCATCTTATGCTTTGTTCGGGGTAGCTGTAAAGAGAGCTAAGTTCTGCTGACACTAGCTATTGAAGCTCTCTGATTTAATGTCTCCCTTACTGAATTCCTTCTAGTATTTGAATTCTGATGTCACAGCTAAGACATTTTCGCTCAAGATATTCTTCATGTGCTATCCAATAGCATTATTCTCCATCATAATGCTCACAAGGATGCTTCTATTCCTAAAATTGATTTCATTCCTTCTGATTCAAATGGAGAGGCAGAAAGCACGCTTCAAAAAATGGTTTTTGACAGGTTTTATGAGTACAATAGTCTTTTCTGGATGGGATGTTTGATTGTCCAATAGATTTCTTACCTTTTTAATCTGTTGTTTAGTTACTTTGGTAGAAAAAAAAAAGAAAGATATTTTCACTAAGACATACTTCATGCGCTTTCCCCAACATTTTAAAAGGCGAAATCGGAAATCGAGGCGTTTTGGCTAAGCGAGGCGAGGCGTAAGCCTTGAGGCGGATCGAGGCGTAAGCCTAAAAAATGATAAAAATAAAGTAATTAACAGTGCCGAGCATGTACCGCTCGGTACCGAGCATGTACCGCTCGGTACTGAGTGGTATTGGCTCGGAACTGAGCGGTACTGGCTCGGAACTGAGCGGTACTGGCTCGGTACCGAGCATGTACTGAGCAATATCGAGCATGTACCTAATGGTACTGGCTTGGTACCGAGTGTGTACCTATTGGTACCGAGCATGTACTGCTCAGTACCAAGCATATACTTGCTCAGTACCGAGCGGTACTGGCTCGGTACCGAGCATGTACTGAGCGGTACAAGCTACTCAATAATTATTATTAATACTAATAATTATATATTTAATAATATATATTTTAATTTATATTAACAAGGCAAATTATATTAATATTTAATTAATAATTATATTACTAATTAGTCAATTAATTTATGCACTAATTATACTATTAAGTATTTAATTAATTTGCTTAATTATAAATATTTAAATTATATTAACTAAGTTAATCAATAATAACTAGCTGCGTCTAGGGTTTGCCTTTCATCTTCTCTTTTTGTCCTTGTTGTTCGGCTTCGTTGCTTCATAGGTGTAGAGATTACACGCGTCGCTTCTTTGGCTCCTTTGTGGCTGTTCGACTGCGCTCCTTCGACGACTTTCCCTTCCCGTCGGATCATAAGTTACGACATTTTGATAAGAAGAAACAACGGGAGCTCGTTGGCTCGCTGGCTTTGAAGGTAACTTTCTCCCTTTCGAGGCGCTGCCTCGATGCGCCTCGGCGCCTCACGTATTGAGGCATACGCCTCCGTGGAAAAAGGCGTAAGCCTCGCCCGGACGTTCGAGGCTTAAGCCTCAGTTCGCCCGACCTCCGCCTCGATTCGAGGCGCGCCTCGAGGCGTCCGCCTCGAACGCCTTTTTAATCGATGGCTTCCCCAATAGCATTATTATCCACCAAAATGCACACACTGGGCTGCTTATATCCCTAAAAGTGTTTTGATTCAATCTGTTTAAAATGGAGAGAGAAATGCAGAAAGCATGCTTTAAAAAATGTTTTTCATATGTTTTGCAAGAACACAAGTCTTTGTTCTGGCTGTGATGTCTGATTTCCAGTAGATTTCTTGACCTTTCATTATGTTGTTTACTTCTTTCTCTAGAATCCAAAGGCATTCATTTTCTCAAAGATATATTGTAAATATGCTGATTTTTATTTCTAGGTTCATATATGTTACTTCTGAACTAAACTCCATCCTAGCTCCAGTTCTGAACTCCAGTTGACTTTACTATTGCTTACAGTTTAAGTGTCTCCATTGTTTGGTAAAATGAATAGCCCCAATTTTTTTCTGATTTTTTTAATGACTAGGTCCAAGAAGTTTTCATAATACATACATAAATATATAGATATAGACATAGACAACCCTTAGCACATTGTTATATCCCTCTTAGACATTGGTTGTGTCCAGTAACAACATTTTTTTGAACTCTAGCACAAATAGAATTTTACCCATCAGTATAAATTAGTACCAGTGCTAATTCAACAACTACCAGGGAAATTCCTTTATAATCATAATCAGAGATAAGGCATTTACTTATTATCATAAGAGTGCTTAGTTTACTATAATTTTGCTATCGCATACCTTTTTTTAATAAGGATATACCACCCAACATTTCAATTTAAAAAATAAAATAGTGACATGCACATTGACATAATACTAAGAATAGTCCTTTTTCATAATTAATTAATTATTAGAGGACATAGTTTCTTTTCATTCCTTCATAAAGGGTTATTTAGTAAATAAGAGGGCCTAGATGTAATCTGAAGCGATTAGCCTATAAATACCGTTTTAGAAAGCGGAGGCAAATTTGGGTTGAGTTTTATTTTAGGTCATGAAATTAGAGGGAGGATTTCCTGTGTTGAGGTGGATTTTTTAAGTTTGGAGAGGTACAAAGGGGAGGAGATCATAAGGGAGTCCAGAGTTTCACCACAATTGATCACCACAACTTATACCCTTTATCCTCATCTATCTTGATCATGTTCAAGTGGGTATCCATCGGATTCTTTAGCAGATAGCCCACAACAGGAACAGGAAAACTCATTACAAAAGATCAAAAATCATAGTGGGGTTCAAGATATTGCCAAAATTGATTTGCCTAAATCAGCTAGCCTTCCTAGTGGCCGTTGGCCTCCTCTCCAGCGGATTTCCCAGCAGTTGAAAGTAGCTCGGGTAGCAGCCTGAGGGTGGAAGCTTCTTAGGTAACTTTAGCCCAGTGCTGTGGGAGCTGTCCGGTAATCTAAAATCAAAAGAGAGACAAATGCAGTTGCCAGTGGTTTCAGGCATCCAGTTTCTACTATGAGTGGGTTCTTGCTATTTTCCAGCATCCAAAGAACAATTCCAGCCATCTATCCCACTATCCCCACATCTTGGGAAATTTTTGTGAGTAGGGCTGCAAACGAACCGAGCTGAGCCAAGTATGTGAGTGTTCATGTTTGTGTTCATTTAATATCATGTTGTTCAAGTTTGGTTCATGTTTGTTCGAGCTTTATTGTATGTGTTCATGTTTGGCTCATTTAAATTAATGAGTGTTCATGTTTGGTTCATGTTCGTTTGTTTAGTGTTTATCGAGCTTTAAACAAACAAACATGAACGAGCTATAAACGAGCTCTACTTTTAGATGTTCATTAACTTAACAAACGAGCTTTATCGAGCTTCCTAACAAACGATTACATCGAGCATGTTCGCGAACATATTTAACGAATTTTTTTTAACTATCAAACAAACACGTTCATGAACATATCTATGAACAAACACATTTATAATAAAAATAATTCCGCCTTCATTAGCCCGCGTGTTTGGGAAGAAAAATTAGGGCTCAGGTCTTGGGAAGATAAGATAATAAGGCAACAAGCCAACAACAACGAAATAAGCCAGCCTTTTTTTTTTGGAAATTGCTAATTGCTATCATTCACTTAAATTTAATAAAAATACTTAATTAATATATAATATAATATTATTTACTTTAAATTTTATTATTTAACAATAATTATATCATTATATTATAATAAATATAAAATATTTATATTAATTATATTTATTAATTATATAATCAAATATTAATAATTTTTATTGAGCTTATTCATGAGTTCAAAATCGAACACGAATCGAGCTTTTATTGAGCTTCTTATCGAGCTTAATGTCGATCTTGTTCACGAACTTCAAATGATGTTGTTCGCAAACATAAATGAACCGAACACATTAGTGTTCAAGCTTGTTTATTTAAGGATCGAGTATTTAAAATGTTGTTCAAGTTTGTTTGTTTAGTTAGTTAAACGATCACAAACGAGCTTTAATCGAACCGAGCATCGAGTAGCATGTCGAACGCTTGGTTCGCTTGCAGCCCTATTTGTGAGGTAGACATGGTGAACAATATTCTTAAGGCTAGGAATTCCTTTCAGCCAGGTTCTCTGACTATCCTATACGAAGAATTGGATTTTTCCATTTAACAACTGGTTCTTGCTATTTATCCATTTAACCTCCTTTGAACATTTCCCTACTTTGGGCATTTAGTTATTTCTACAGGAATAAATGGATTTTCCAGTTCCATTCCATTCTTAGGGCAAGAACTACAGGTAATACTGCTGGAGGTTGAGGTTAAGTCAAGGTGACAAAATAAACCTGGTAATCACGTGGAGGTTTGAGAAGTGGGCAAGAGAGATATTCCTCTACAACAACAATCTTGACTAAGAATTTTGAACAAAACCTGAAGCTAGACTTAGAATGTGAATGCATCCCTAGCAACCATAAGTGAATATAATTTGTTTTGGTTTCTTGTATCTAATTTTGGTTTTAGATATAATTGTATAACCTTGTTAATCTTCTACCGCATTATAATCAGCTTGGCAGTGATTCAATTTCAGGTTTCAAACGTGTCTCATATTGTGTTCCGTGTCACACAAGCCACCCCAATAGCAGCTAACTAGATTATAAGCCTACTCCAAAAAAAAAAAAAATGGAAACATGCAATTAAACCCAAAGAAAAACAAAACAGTAAATAGTATAGATTCTCACCAAGAGGCTCAATAGTGCATTCCCCTCTTGTTGAATGACATGCAATCTAAGAAGATTGGGATCTTGATTAAGAAAAAGTATAAGGATGTCCGTCCTGAATCATGAAAGCAAATAAAACAAGTTCAGCTAATAAAAGTAAACAAAACTGATGTACACAAACAATATGAAAGAGAGCATAAAGATAAAATAGATATACAATAATATTAATTACCCAATGGAGACAAGCTTCCTATCCTGAGATTTCAGCACATCTGTGATTATATCAAATATGCCCTCACTTGCAAGATCCCTGACAAAGGATATAATAGTAAAAACTTTGAAAAACGGTTGCATTTCAACTCTGGATTCCACCAAAGCCATCATAAAGAGCATTGTTATGACTTTCAAGACATGCCTTGAGCAATATCAGAATTGGAAAAAGGTTAACTATACCGCAAGCTAGAAAGTTGCAATCATATCATGGGGAAAAATAATCCCATGATTTATTTGACATAGAAACCAAAACCTTATTGGTGATCATGATAAATTTTAGCGACCAAAATTCTCTAAATCAATTAGAGGTACATTCAAAATTCAAGTGAAATGAAGTATTTGCCAATGAGGATTAAGTTCCAGCTGGACAGGACAAAAGAGCCTGCAATAAGTTCATATTTCACAAATTTATGTGCACGCCTCCTTACCCTCTATAAACCTCCAAAGCATTCCTCTTTAAATGTTATCATTCCCTCTCATCAGCCACACAAAACAAACCCTCCAAATCAACTATCAAACACATAGATGCAGACTCAGATGGTATCATGCACTTAATACACGTATATACGGGTAAAGCACTTAATAAGGAATTCTCAACTTTTTTATGTCATCAACTTCTATATTGATATTTTCTCTATTTCCCTTCATTTTATGAAAAAGATTACCATTTTGAGTTTGCTTTTACTATTGTTTATACTACTACTGATAATGAGAAGCTTCTATTTTGGACTGAGTTTTCAATGCTTGTTTTAAGTGGCCTTCAAATTGGATCCTGTGTGGTAGATACCGTAATACCCAAAAGTTTCAGGTAAAAGTACACATTTTGTTTTCTACCCCGAATTAGTAAATTCTACAAATAGGTTTGGATATTATCGCATTAATTATCAGTTAAATAAATTTTATAATAGCAATTACTGTCAAGTCTATTCTTTGCAATTAATTCAAAGTGTTAGAATGAAGTTCTATTAATTTAAAACATTAATTATATTAAGAATAGCATCAGTACATTTCTAAGGACTCAGTTCATTTCAGCCTTAATTAGTTCTCTAGTCAAGAAATTATGTTAGCAAATTAAAATACTGTAGCACATCAGTAATCAGTAATTAAAATATTATATATTAGCCTATTGTTCCACTTACTCCTTGCAACGGCCAAGGCATTGAAATTGAAGTGCTGGAATTACTGTAGCACAGCACTGAGTTAGTACACTAACTAATATAATAATCCCTCAGTTTTCCACTATCGTACGCATGCAGCCGTGGATATTGAAACAGATGGCTGGAAAATTTTTGAGCTTATGTGAGCAATAACGAGTGACACTTCTTCCATTCGGTATTTCCTCAACCTAGTTTTGCTGCTTGTGGATTCTGTGGAACGGAAGGGGGCGGAAGCAGGAAGAATATCAGGTGATAGAGTCCGGGAAATTTCTGTGATGGAATTAGTGAAGAGGAAGGAATGTGAAGAAGACTATGAAGAGGGACGTTTAGGGAATAAGGAACCAAGGTAAACATTATTTTTTTTTTTTTTGTGATATTTATGGTTGTCTAGTGAAATTGCAAATATTGGTAAAGGGGCTAAAGGAGTTTATACCACAATTGTGTTGTTGGGATTTTTATCTGGGTGTATGAAGATAGGAGAATCTGGTTGCGAGGTAAGTTGCAAAAAGGGTATGAAATAATTGTATTCAATTGCTTGAAAAAAAATGAATTGTAGAAATTATGGAAAGTAAGAAATGTGGATTTTGTACGTAATTTACAAGCAAAAAAGGTTATGAGGCACTGAATTCGAGGAGGCAACTCGTCAAAGGGGTAAGAAATGCAATTTAATTTAACCAAATAAATGCGATCATTTTTAGCTTTGTATAGCTACATTTAATAAAAAATGAAGGTTAATAAGGGCATTAAAGTTACTTCTATTTGTTAGTGTGTCTACAGTCAAACAGATAGGTATAAACGACCACATGTAAATATTTATGGTTTAAGCTTACCATGAAATATTATATGATTAGATAAATATTTTCTAATTGACAAGGTTATGAAAAGAAAAGCATTTCGTTGTATACTGCATGCATATTTTGTTTATGCATCATTATAGTAAGTAGAATATTTATTTGAAAGTACGAAGCATGACAAAGCAAGTATAAGATCTTAATTTGAAGCCTATGAATATCAAATTAGAAAAGGTTCGCCATGAAATGTTATGATACAGATATTTTAGGTGGGTCAAAAGGGACCCCGAATGAGGAAAAAAAGAACATCTATATAATTCAATGACGATAATATTAGGTTTACCTGGGCTCCATTGAACATTTTATAAAAGTTAACTATATGAGAAATGATAGCCAAAATACCTTGAAAACTAATTATGAAATTTTGTTTAAGTTTCAACTGATATAAAAGATAATATTAAATATGACTTTATGTTGTTTTGCAAATTGTTTCTGATTTGATTCAATTAAGATTTTAATTATGTTAATTCTATTAATCTTGCATTTAATTTCTTATTTAATATGCATAACTTTATGAGCTTCATAGCTCACCAGATTTTAATTTTGTTGTTGTTATAGGAAGGGGCAAGAAGAAAGAGGAAGTTGAATAGCCTCAAGTCACGATAAAACTTTATATTTTGTTGTTGTATACCTGAGTATATGAATTTACAACAGAGGTATGTAGATTGTTTACTACTGTAATGTTTTGGAGTGTGTAAGGCTCTGTAATTATTTATATGTATAAAATGAGACATTTTGGATGCTTCCATATGTTGAGGAATTTATAAAACGAAGAATGAATATCAATTTATGATGATAAGCTTTAAATTTCATGATTGTTGTTTTCTCCGTTGCACCCTACATTGTCGGGGGGATGATGTCAGGTGTGACAGATTCTCTCTCAATTGATGTAAACCACCTTGTCATCTCATTAATGATTTAGTGAGCCATTTCAATCAAATAGATCTTTCATTGAAGGAGGACTGCAGAAATCTCTATTAGACTTGACAAATTTTTATTCCTCCCAGTATTGAGGATTTCTTCCTTAACTGTAGCAAAAAAATTTTATTGAGATATCTTGTCCACTTTTAATTAGTATTAATTCAACCACTTCTAACAAAACTCACAATTTTCACTCTGAGAATTACTGATTTAAATAGAATGCTTTCAAGGATATGTTTATTGGTTGTTGAAAGGACTTCAATACTAACAGGAAGTTGTTAAAAGTAGGATCAACAAACTCTGGAAGGCTCAAAATTTGAAAGTCGTGGTATAGCAACGATTTGGACTTCCGAAAAAATTAAGTAGGTTAACAGATTGGGTGATATTGAAAAACTAGCTAAGAATGGCATGTGTTCATACCCATAACTTGAAGATTATGAATGAGGCTAAAAAAGGCTCTACAAAAAAAAAATATATATATATATATATAAGCAGATATTTACTGGTATCAAGCTCCAGTTAAAAGAGTTTACGGAAACACAATACTAGATTTTTTCTTTTTTCCACAAAAACAGCTGATTGCAAAAAGAAAAAAGAAGCTAATTACACTCATCATCTAAGGATTAAAAACGATTCACCTTGCTCAAAATGACATTTTGGATGCTTTTGCATATTTCCACAGCAACCTCTTCAACAATCATCTCCCTAACTTTCATATAAATAGCAAACTTTATCCTGATGATATCTTTGGAAGATTGGGCTATTTGAAATCACGTTTCTAGAAGAAGAAATTAAGCATGTGGATTTCTCTCTTGAAGCTAGCAAACCTCCAGATTTAGATTGTTTTTTTCTTAAAAATTTTCATGCATTCAAACTTATCTATTTATTATGTTCGTAATAATTATGATGGTAAAAGGCCTCCCTTCAAAATCTTAAATATCCCTTCATTTTTCTCTTATGTAGAAAAACCGTGTTTGTTGCACTTTGAAAAATTCGGGGTAGGAAAGAGAGTTTATTGTCTTATCATTATAAAAAAATCTCACACACATACAAATAGATAAATTGACAGTAACTCATAGGACACATGAGATTTTTTATATATAAAACTTGGAAAGAGAAAAAAACTACGAGTCTTACCCAAGCTAAAATGATCCCGTTAGTGGGCGCACCTTCTTAAAGAAAGCATTAATACAAATTAATGGATTAAACGGTAGAAAATAGCTTCCACAAAGGAAGTAGATGGAGCCTTAAGAGTTGAGTCGGTGAAGTTGTTATAAAAAAGCATTTGGTGGTTTGCTCGCTCGTCCTTCTTATAAGAGGGGAGATAGAGATAGGAGATCAGGAAGGCGAGCATCAGTCTTAGTGGAGATGCTTGTGTCAATGTTGTTCAGGATTGCATGCATTAGTAATGGTGTCGACAATGGGCATCTGCATTGTTGGCAACAACTAGCATCAAACTAGGTGGTACCATGAGCATCAGCATGTGGCAATGGTGGGCGTCAACATTAGTTATGATAGCGAGCATCAATGTTGGCAATGACGAGCGTTGACATTAATTATGATGTCAAGCGTCATTGTTGGCAATGGCATGTTGCAGTTGTTGGCAGTGATGGGCGACAATATTTTTAGTAACGTCTATATTGTCAGCATTCACAGACATCAACATTGTTGGTGATGAAGGGTATCAGCATTGTTAGCGATGGTGGCCATCCATGTTGTTTGGATAGCATTCCCCCACATTATCAACAACAGTGATGAGTGACAACATTGTTGGCAACTACAGACGTTGTCGTTGTTAATGACTATGGGAATAAGTATTGTGGGCGATGGCGAGTGCCAATGCTATTGGGGGAAGCATGCATTGAAGTTATTGGTGACAACAAGTATCACCAAATTTGGCGGAAATGGGGGGTCAATATTATTGGTAGTGGTGGGCATCGACATTATTGAAGATTGGAAGCATTGATATTGGAGGTGATGATGAGCATCAACATTGCTAGCAATAACAGACATCAAAATTGGTGGCATAATGGGGCATCAACATTGATGGCAATGACAAGCCTTCGTAGCAATAGTGAGCTTTAGTGTTAATATCGATCGCAAGTGTCAACCTTTTTGGTAACTACAAGCAACGAGTTTGTTAGCGTTCATGAGTGTTAGCTAGTATTAAATGACAGGCATCAGTCCAATTGGTGATGGCGTCAACATCAGGTTTCAATTGGCAACAAGTGTTGGGCTTAGTGTCGACAATAGAAGTCGACATTGTTGGCAACGATGAGCATCATCTTTGGTAGCAACAACGAGTATCAGCATTGGATATAATAGCAGATGTTGAAGTTAATAATGATGGCCATCAGCCTTGTTGACGTTAGTGGGTACGTTAGTGGGTATATCAGCATTGTTAGGGACCATGGGTATCAATGTTAGTGGCGATGGCTGGTATTGTCCTTTCTAGAAATGGTTGACGTCGATGTTGATATTGACAAAAAACATAAACCCAGTTAGTAATAAAGGGCATCAACTTTGGTGGCGATAGCGGGCATCAACTTAGACAGAGCATGTATTCTTTTCACTAAAATTCTTCTTGGGGTTCTCCCCAAATGTGAGAAAGTACAACATATTTATAGATTTATGGAAATACATTTCGGTCATTTCAATAAAAAATAGAAATATCTCATTAGACAATCTATGTTAATCCCCTTTAATCAAAAACTATTTTTACATATATTAGTACTTTAATGATATTGGAATTAAATGATTTGAGCTCATTGGATTCATCTCGTCGAACTTCTCATTTCAACTATAAGCACGCAAGATTCGAATGACATTTGGTTCCTCAAATTGTCATAAAATTTTAAATATAATTTTGAGTGTTTATGAAATCAAGTGATGCATTCTCAATATCATTGGTTCGTATTGCCATGATTCAAGCTTTAATCATATGATTTTTTTTTGTCATGAATTGGTGTTAAACTTCTTAAGTTTTTCTACCCATTAGTCTTCTAAATGGAGCTTTACAACTTTTCACCAAACTCTTCTCAAAAAGAATTGAGCCCATGCCCTATAATGCACATATACATATATAGCGACACAGACACGGGATACTTCAATTATTGAAAATATGGGATACGGATACAAGTTAGACACATTATAATTTGTATATATAAAAAATAGCATATATAAATTGAATAACCAGAATATCATGAATAATTCAAAAATAATAAGTCATTTAACTATGATCTATGCTAAAAATAATTAATATTAGGATGTCGAGAGTTGAGTGTAGATGTCGTGTCAGGCATGAGGGGAAGTGAAAATGCTATCGAGAGTTGGGCATCGATTTGTGCAATGGGTATCGGGAATCAATGTCGAGAAACCATCGGCCCTCGATGTCGAGACGACGTCGTCCATCAATATTGATATGATGTTGGACAAAGATTGGATGTCAAGACAGTGCGAGGGCCAACTTGTGTGTGTAGAAATTGTTGGCATTGAGCTTCAATGTCAAGACATCATCAGACTTCGATGTTGAGATAGTTTTAAAACATTGATGTTATGACGGCGTTGGACATCGATATAGCATCGTACAATTATTGTGAAACCCTAGTCGTAACCCGCTAGAGAAATGAAAATAGAAATGTCAAGAAATAAACTATTGAGTATGGACGATTTATTTGAGGCTATGGAGAGGAAATAAGAAATTTATTTATATATTAATAAATAAAAGTTTGAAGTCCAAGAGATTATATTTTAAAGTTTTCATAAATATTTAAGACACATGTTAAACAACCATCACCATATTATTTTTAATATTTTATTTATTCAAAGACGTCTTCAATATGCACGACACATGTTAGATACATGTTGGACATTGCATACCTCTTTGAGGTGACGTGTCAGTGCATCATAGTCCATGTGTCATTTGTACGATGATTTCCCGAGGTGTTTTTATTGAGCGGAGAAGCAAGTTTGATTGAACTATTGCAGCTCACAAAATTTTTCACTCTCTTCGCAACAAAAGAAAAAATGTATCTTAAAAATGGACTTTGAGAAGGATTTTGATTGTAATTATTGGAGCTTAATAATTTGCTAGTGAATATATGGAGTTAATGAATTCAACATTACTGCTAATTCTTCTTTCATTATCAATGGGGAGTTCATAAATAATTCAAATGTTATTAAAGCCTTTGTCATGGTGTCCTCTCTCACCTCTTATCTTTATTATTTTTGGTGTTGTGCTCCATATTATACTTTTAACAGTTGGATCGAGGGTTTTTACCACTATAGGAATTTCAACAGTCTTATCATTCTTCAATATGTTGATGTAATTCAAATTTATGTGGTAGTTCTTCTAACGGAGTCTTGAACCTTTAGTATATATTCTACATTTTTTTTAACAGATATCTACCAAAAAAAAGTCAGTTTTTTCGAAAAACCCCTCTATTATCTAACTTGGGAAATCAGCTGGTAAGGTGATATTCTTAGCAAAATTTGTTAGGATGTAATTTGAAATCTATTTTTCAAATAATTTGGTATGGTTTCTGGTTCTAAAAATATTTTGAGTATATAATAATGTGATTTCTATTCCTTTCAAAACCATCTCTTTGTATTTAAAACTTATTTATATCTTTTGATCTACCCTTTAATAAGAAGTATTCTTTAACCCAACTTTTCCATTTAAAAAAAAAAAAACAATACCAGTTGAAGCTTAACCGACCCCCTAAATATGTTTAAAAAGAATAAATTTGAGAGGATATATGTTGAGGACATCCGACCGTGGAAAGTCTATCAGAGAAGGGGCCGAAGATCTACGGCTATGATTGGACCACTTTATATTTGAGCTTTTAATTGTATTTGATTTATTTATGTATATTTTCCGTTTTTACCATCAATTGAGGGAGTAAACTTATGTGACCAGAGGGGGCACTTTGTCATTAAACATATCATTGTATTTTGGCTATTTATTGGCCTCTCCTCCTCTTTGGAGAGGACGATGATTATGATAAAGAAAATTTCCTGCACTTCGTCTCTTGGTGAGATCTAAGAGTTCTTGTGAGAATTATTGGAGAGTTTGAAGTCCCTAGGTGAGGGCAAAGTATTACCCATCAGCCGCAAGAAGCGTTCGGGCTCGTAGTTCTTCTCCCCTCCTTTATGCCAGCCCAAAAACCACTCTCCTCCCCCTAGCCGCCGGCTCAAAACCACCCCTCTACTCCTCCTACCCGCCAGCCAAAACCCCCTCTCCTCCTCCTAGCCGCCGACCCAAACCCCTCAAACCCCTCCTAGTCGTCGGCCCTAAAACCTTTCCCCTTCTCCTAGCTGCCGGCCACATCAACCCCTCCCTTACCTCCAAATTTCAAATCACAAAGTATCATTTATGACGCATTTTAAATTAGGAAGGTCTTAAATTCAAATTTCAATCTATTTTAAATTTGGAATTCCTTTCCTAAAATAAAATGACTTATCCTAGGAAAGTTTCTCAATCATGCCATAATCCCTCCTTCCTTAATTTAACATTCTATGTTTGGTAATCCTTTTAATTCCCCAAATTACCTCCCCCACATCACCCTAGCCGCCGCCCCCTCTCCCTCTCCTCTTCCCTCTTACCTCTTCCAATTAATTCCCCCCTAATCAATCTTTCCCAAAATTAATTTCAGAATTCATTAATTGCTGAAATTATTTCCTAATTTATCTAATTGTGTCTCCCCTGCCATATTTCCACAAATATGAAGTTTACTTGTCATGCTTCCTCCCTCCCTTGGATGGCCGGCCCTATCCTCACCCCTTCCTCCTAAAATGTTAACCCTAATTTGTTCTTTCGCTTGAGGAAGGAAGACGGGAGCTCTAGCTTCTCTGCCTAGCCCTCTAATATGAGCATGTGTGATGGATCTTAATAGTGACTATTCTAATTTTTAATTGAGGGATTTCCTTTGAAAATCCCACATTAAGCAAATCTTGGTTTGATTTGATTATTTTGTGCTCCTAACTTTATCTTATAATCAATTGCCTAAGCTTAATCATTGCTTTATTGTTTTCAATCTTTTGTTTAAGTCGTAGAAAGTCGAATAATTGATATTGCTCACTCATAAGGGTGTAATTTCAAAGTTAATAACATCACATGTTCATGTAGTTCTACATCAATATAATAATGTGAAATATGCCCCTTCAGTTGTAAGAAAGCTGCAATTTAGTAGAATAATTATGTCATACGTTGTTTTCAAAGTATATATATATATATATATATATATAGACAGACACACACATTTGCCATGTGCATATAATATTAATTTAATTAATCACATCAGATAATACTTTTTAACAAATATAATGATACATTCAATGAATGCAATTTCCTTCTATCCAAAAATCCCAAAAAAAAAAAAATCGAAGCAATAAAAGATAACTAATGAAATAATACTTGTAAAATTGAGATGCTAGTTAGATATAGTTAAAAAAATAAAGAATACTTGTAAAATTGAGATGCTAGCTAGATAAGGAGAGGCAAAATTAGCATAAAGCAATATAGTGTGAAGGTGCAGCATCAACATGTATGCAAAAAATACTTGGAGAA
The DNA here is from genome assembly GCF_001605985.2 of Dendrobium catenatum. Taxonomy (NCBI): domain Eukaryota; kingdom Viridiplantae; phylum Streptophyta; class Magnoliopsida; order Asparagales; family Orchidaceae; genus Dendrobium; species Dendrobium catenatum. The sequence continues at coordinate 422,178 of NW_021319758.1, read as the reverse complement.
GCATTTACAAGAAGAAGCTTGTGAACAAGAAACTACTAGTGCTACTAATAAGAACCAACAAGACATCTAAAAAACCAACGAGTAAAAGAGCAAGAACAAGAGGATCGCCAAGAAACCACTAGTCTCGACAAGAGAGAATTGAGAATCAATGAGTAACAACTCAACAATTATGATGCCCAATGAGAAGAGAATATTTGTGTCCTGGTTTTTATAATCGATGCCAAAATAAGCCATTGAATTTAAATTAAGACTTTGTTTTGAGCCTGAGCCAAATGCGCAATGCTAAAACACGACATGGTAAAGTGGTGCAATGTGCGTGCTTTTCTAAGAGCATGTGCTTCACAGACAGCGATGCACAAGTCAATTTGCTTCTTTCCTAAAGTGCTTTTAATAACACTAGTTTTACCACTCGCCTTTAACCTATAAGTTCCTTCGACATCAAAAAAGATGAGAAAAAATATGAGAAAGCAGAATTAGCTAGATATCATAGGCTTTCCATTTATACAACATATAGCGAATAGGCCAGCATGAATGAAAGTGAAATTTGGTAAAGCAAGTGGTTAAAAATAAAATTTAAAACATGAATTTCAAAGGCAAAGACAATCCTGCTTAGGGGTATAAACAAATAGAGCCGAGCTCGAGTCATGCCTAACTCGAGCTCGACTCTCCTGTCAAACGAGAGCTCAAACTTGAGCTCGAGTCGAGCTCAAAAATCAGGTTCGAGCTTAGCTCGTACATTAAAGACAAGCTCACGAGCCTGCCGTAAAAAAATGGGCCAACTCCCGAAGCAATCACAGCTAGAACCAGAGAAGAAGAAGAAGACTTGAACTTTTTCATCGACGGGAAGAGCTTTCTATTGGGTTTTTTACATGTAGAGAAAAAACATGCAGCTTTTCTCTCTCGATAATTAATGCCTGCAATTTTGGGAACGTTTCCTTCATATTTTATATAATTTCTTTTAACATGTCATTGCTTTAGTAATAATTAAAGTTGCAGTATTTATTAGCTATAATATTTGGAGGGTTTTTTATTAGCTATGTAGTAGTTGTACTTTTTTTAAAACTTTTAAATGTAATAAAATTATTAATAATTAAAAAAAATCAAACAATAATTCGAACCGGCTTGTGAGCTCCCGAGTTGAGCCACGTCAAGCTCAAACTTGAGCTCGTTTAATAGACGAGCTCGAGCTCATGGCTCGACAAGCTCGGCTCGCGAGCTCGTTATCGAGTCGAGTTCGATCTAGCTCACGAACCGGTTCGGCTCAGTTACACCCCTAATCCTACTCAAAGAAAAAAAGATGGATGGAGATTGATAAAGCAACCACAAACTATACTGGAAAGTAATAATGAGAGGACAAGTAATGATTTGCATTGAAGATGCTTCTAGGAGCTTCAAGCATACATCTACTGATAAAAATAATGATGAAAATTAATTAGAGCAAGGCTTCTAGGATAGGAGAAAGGGTCAGCAAAAAGAGATGAAGAAGCCCCACAATAGCATTATTATTTTTTTTAATCATGAGAGTATGGGTGTTTGTCCACATTTGAAATTGTAATATTTACACTGCTTGAAGTTCAGTTCAACAAATACATTTGAAACAAAAAATAACTGCATAAATTGTTAATACTTCTAATACTATAAATTAGTATTTTAAAAAACTTTCAAGATTTTGACATATAACCTATTTAACAAGGTTATTTGGACATTGTGCAGGCGTGTGTTCCATCAGAGGTTGGCAAAATTCAACTAACTTGAGTTCTGTTCATCTAGGAGGACAACTAAATTACTGTTAGCTGAAACTATAAAGGAGGAAGTGAACAGTGAACCAAATTTAGAAAGGTTTGGACATCTTCCATGGTTCAATTTGGCTATTTACTACAGTGCAGATAGTTTTCTTTCTATTTAAGGTATAAATAATGTTATTAAGACTAAATAAGCAAAGGGAATCACATTTATTGAATCAAAGACCAGTGCATAGAGCTACGCAGGCCTTTGGTAGAGTTAAACATGCTTCAAAGATCAAATCTGCATAAAGCACGTACTTTTGGAGAAAGTTAAAGACAACCCACAATGTTCAAATAATATTTTAAAACAACGATATGAGGATGTAAGTGAAAGCATAAATACTCAAAAGGCAGCAAAAACAATATGACTTGACCACTAGTTTTTCCAGATAGTGCGCATAATCACATGATAGATAATATATAAGTTAGATCAACTAATCCTGCATTAGATGGAAACAAAAATGCAAAGAAAGATTTGTTTGAGCAAAAATGTTGACATCTTAAGTAATGTTTATGGCAATCTAAATAGGGAGCTGCGCATGGTTTCATAGAAAGAAAGAGAATAGCGGATTCTATGCATTGAAGTGGAGAAGATTATCACACAAGAAAGAAGAATCTTTCCACAATGCACCAGATGTCATTAGCTTCCGGAAAAAAAAAATCACTAGGGTCAGAAGCAATTGAATTCTCACAGGGATGACTTCATTACAATTTAAGAATTGAAATGATTCTCACACCAAGAGTGAAATATGCAAACATCACAGAAAAATGTGCTACAAGTACCCATTTTATGAAACATCATGGTTTACGCGCTGAAATACCTTGAGATAGCTCAACTATGTTTCAGACAATTGGTAACTAATCTAATAAGGCTCCAATAGCCTGACATGAAAAAATAGGGTAAATCAAGCATGAAAATCATGAATTAGAGACCAGTTTAGCGGTATCCGAGTCAGTCTCTTACAGTAATTGAAATTGCGGAAACTTCTACAAAACTAGCATGCGTGTGTTAGACAGCTGACCTACATGGGCACCGGAAACAAGAATGCATAATATCAAATAGTTAATTATTATTGAATATAATATCAAGCTTAGAACGCAAATAGAAATTGTGGAACAAAACAGAGTAGATGGAATTAGTCCAGGACTACAAGAAAATATTAGCCCTTATCTATATTAAACAAGTTCTCTAATTAATTTATGCTAAGCATAAATAACTTAAAAAGCATGAATTAAAATTGCAATCTCAAATGTGCCATTTTAGTGGAAATTATATATGACATGAAAATTTTCAGGCATGCTTAATAAGCTCAATTTGTCAAGTTTGACGACTGATAAAAACAATTCCTTTTTTAAATAATTCATGAACGACCAAAACTTCAATACTACCTGAACTCGTAAAGATAATTGATAGGCTTGTTTGGTGTTTGCAAGGAAATAAATTATAATGACCAGGTTCATTCTTATCAATAGACTATTTGATGACAATTATATTAACATAGCTTGTTCAAAAGTTCAAGCTAGAAAACTTCGGAATAAAAGCTGAACACAACAAGTTGAGTCCTTGTCTCAAGTCAATCGAAGATGACACTATCATCAGACAAAAATCTTGACCTGAATCTTAATGTGCAAGTAATTGTAAGTATCAGGTCTCAAAAACTCATTTTTCTCATCCTGACCTTCCAATGTCAATTTAGACACCCTCGTATTACACTAATACCATACTGATGTAGGCAGGGGGGTCAGATCAACTTGGATTTCTTCTTGTCTTTGGGCTTCTTGCTGTTCTCGGTTTGGAGCTGTTTGCTGCTCTCGGGTTGGGCCTTGGCTGCTTGGTGTTGAGCTTAAAATTTGAGTTCTACTTGGTGTTAGCTCATTAATGCTTGAGATGAAGTTTAGTTCATTAATTGGTGGAGTAAACTCATAAAATCAAAAAGGTATTCTCATTATTGTGGAGTGGACTTGTGTCTCTTCCCTTCCCCTTTATCTTCTCGGTTTTCTCTTGGCTGTTGCGGTTCCCGTGACTTCCCTTTTGTCCTCTCGATTTTCCCCTGGCTGTTGTTGTTCCCGTGAAATGAAGATGGGGTTCTGTCCCCTTTTCCCTGGCCTCCTCAGTTTCTGCTGGTTCCGTCCCTTATATCCTGGATGGGGATGAATTTGGCTAATATTTGGATGCCTTTTCAGCTGTTGTTTGGAATGTCTCTTGGCCTTCTATTTTCCTCTTTTTCATTGGTTTGAATAGAGGTGGGTGGCTGTTTGGTTTCCCCCTTTCTTCCGATATATAGGGGCTGATTTGAGGCTTGAAAAGGGATGATAAAATGTAATTTTTGGACAGCAAAACATGAGGGTTTTTGGAAAAGCTTGCGAGCTTGTTCCACTTCTTCTTCTTCTACTTCTCGGGAAGGCTTGCGAGCTTATCCTATCTTCGTCTTGGACTTCTTGCCTCTTTCTTCTATCCGCAAGTGACCACCCCATCTGTATCCTTCTTCCCAAACAAGGAAATGCAACTTTAGGAGTTTATGTCGTCAAAGTCTGTAAGCGTTGTTTTTGTAAGTCTTTTATAATATTAAAGTTTGTAAGTCTTTTTTATTATATAAAGTTGTGGTTTGTCGTATTTGTGTCTTTTTGAGTATTTTTTGTATTTTGCTCGCAAAAATTTGGGGCTTTTCCCAAATTTTTGCTTGCATCACATACAATTTTACAAGTTAAACACCACCCGCAGTCTCTCCATTGCCGCTCTTCTCACCACCAGATAAAAATGTGGAACACAAGTATGTCAGCATGTCACAGCACCCTGATAATGATCTTGGGCCATCATGCATAAAAGTTTAAGGAGTTTGTTAAAACTCTCATAATAGCTCACTTACAGTGACAAAAATAAGTTGAACCACAGCTTTTATCAAACATTAGCTCACATTTAACCGAGTAGAGACATGCCAACTTCAGAAAGCTCGTTACTAAACCAAGATCAAGCATACCAGTACTTTAAATAAATCTGATATAATCATAGCCATTCACCAAGGATTGTGATTAAGAATCCTTTAAAACGCATGGGTGAAGTTTGATATACATCATCCATAGATCAAGCAGCCCAACAGAACCATTTTAGGCATCAAGCCCAAGCTTTAAAACTTAATTTTCCACAAATAAGGTTCATTCTCAATCCTAGGTCAAAAAAGTTAAGGCCGCAAAAAAATAATGGCAATAGTTGGACCAATTTATCACAGCATGCCTGCATGCAGTTACACACAAAATTTGAACATGTTTGCACCTCCCAAACTACATATTTCCAATGCTACTAGCATGAAGAATGTGGACCTACTTGCAAGTGCACTGACAAACATGCACAAAAGCAAGCTTACAAGTATGAAAAGGGAATAGTGCAAAAATACAGGAAATCACACTTACACGCCCATGCTTCAAACATGCTTTAACAGGTTTATTGTATCAAGATAACTGAATCTGCTTTGTCTAATGGATCAAGTCAAGTTTTTAAAATAGAAAACCACAACAACAAAGACGCTCCTCCTAATGGAATACCTCCATAAATAAACAAGACTAATTGATAAAATAAAGTCAAGAGATGCCTCAATGTCAAATTATTCCAACAGCAATTTAACAGCAAATTTATTGAGCTATTTATATTTGACAGTTTATTGTCATCAAGCAATAATATAGCAGCTACTTCTACAAGATTGTTGAATGCCCAAACCAAAAAGTATTTTTGACAAGATGGTTGATCATGTCCCACAAATAAGATTCATCAGGATGTGAAAAAAAAAAGATAATGTATTCTTCCTTTCTGTTATAAAAGACATGAGAAACTCTTCATCAATCTTTCATATCAGCAATAAACAAACAACTAATTTTTATAACAGGCTATTCCGTATTGATCAATTAATGAAGTTAGTTTAGTTATTTAAAATTAAGATAATTAAAATAATAGGCAGGTATTTGAATCACATACCGCAGAAACCGCAACTGTTGTACCATCTGTAGACTCTTAGCTAGAGAGCAAAACTCATGTAAGAAAAGCACCTGCACCAGCATAAAGATTGTAAATTTGCATAGAAAAATAAATAAACAACTAAGGACTGAAGGTAACACATGACACGAGGAATTAACTGGCCAAATTTTCATCACTAATTATTTGCCTTTGTAAACATAACATAAACAATTCATCCTATAGTAGATAAGTTCCTTCTCTTTATATAATAGAATAAAATATATATTATTAATAATAATAGTATATACTTACAAAAATATTATAAATTTTGACTTGGATGAGGCGCCGCCTCAAAATGCATCAAGGTGTACACCACATTTAGAAAAGGCATGTGCCTCACTAGCGCCAACAAGGCTTGAGCCTTGAGCACTCCTTTTGCGTCTCAATTCGAGGCACGCCTCGAAGTCAACAACAACATCAAGCCTTCATCCCACTACGTGGGGTCAGTACATGAATATTTTTTTCTCCATTGTGTTCTATTAAAAGTCAAATTCCCATTTGAATCTAATAAAAATAATTTATTTCTAATACTTTCTTAAGTCTACCTCTACCTTTCTTAACATAGGTCAAATCTAATACATTTACTATCCTAACCAAGTCATCATCATCATATATGTTGACTCTCCCTAATCTTATTTGCCACTAAAGTTACTCCAACCTTTTCTCGTATATACTCGTTATGATTCTGCCTCTAAGATTAAAACCACTCATTCACCTAAGCATCCTCATCTCTACAACATTTAACATAATTTTATGCTACTCTATTAATGGCCAATATTCTGCGTCATAAAGCATTGCAGGTCTTATCACCATCTTATAGAATTTTCTCTTATGTTTAAGGGGCACTTTTCTATCACACAACCAGCCCGATGTATTCCTCCACTTCAAACATCCAACTTGAATTCTACTAATAAATTAATAATATTCTCATCTATTTCGCCATCACTTTGAACAATAGACCTAGGATATCTAAAATGCATACACTTTTAAATGACTTGATTCACAATCCCCCACTAGATATATTACTACAAAAATTATCAAGGTTGTGAAAATCGGACCGGATGTCGAACCAAAAAAAATGAGAGGTTCAAGATTCAACAGTTCGACCGGAGTTGAACCGAATGATGTAATAAATATTATAGTTATTTTAATAAAAATAAATAATATAATAATGATATAAATTTGTGGCTAAAAATAAATTTAGTTTATATATAAACTTATAAGTATAATATAAATTATTACTAATTTATCTTAAATTTAATAGAAATTATTATTAATTTATATTATATATTTAGATAAATTTTACAACTATAAATTACATATTAAATTCACATTACAATGTTACATCTATAAATCACTCATGTTAGATTATTTATAATTATAAAATAGATAAAATTAATTTTTAATAATTTATATTTAAAATTACAAATAAAAATTGAACTGACCGGTTCTTAAAAATAGGGACCGGTTCAAAGGTTGGCCAATTGAACCAACAATTCAAACTAGTCCACATCAATTTGATGTTGGGCCGATTTTTAAGGCAGATAGAATCAAACATATAACTGATTCATGGTTGAACCAGCCAGTCTGATCTGGTTTTCAAAACTACAAAAATTACACTCCATGCATTCAATTTTAGATATACTCAAACGAAAACCTTTAGACTTTAAAATTGACCTCTATAATTTAAGATTTCATTCAACTCCCTCTCCAGTCTTATCAATAAGAAGAATATCATCACAAAAAATAAAAATAAAAAACATACACCAAGGTACATCCTCTTGAAAATGTCTAGCAAGAACATCCATAACAAAAGCAAAAATATATGGGCTTAAAGTAAATCCTTGATGTAATCCAACTGAAATAAGGAAATACTTGATCAAACCACCTTGTGTTTGAACAAGTAACAGCTCCTGCATACATGTCCTTAATGACTTGAATATAAGCATATTTAACTCATTTATTTTATAGAACTCTCCAAAGCACTTCTCTTGGAAGTTTATCATATGATTTCTCTTAATCAATAAATATCGTATCTAGATCATCCTTATTCTCTCTATACTTCTCAACCAAACCTCTCAACAAATATATGGCTTCCATAGTAAACCTACCCGGCATGAATCCAAATTGATTTTGATAAACATTAGTATCACATCGTAACTTAATTCCTTTATAATTCACACAGTCTTGTGCATCACTTTTATACATAAAATAGGAACCAATACACTCCACACATCTAGCATCATTTTAGTCTTCAGAATAGTATGAAAAAATTTAGTAAGCCAAGGAATTCCCTCATCTCCTAAACATTTCTACACCTCTATTAAATTAACATCAGGCCCAATAATTTTTTCACACTTTATTTCTTTAAAGCATCTCTAACTTTGATTTTATTAATAAAATGATAAAAATAAAAAATCTCTAATTTCATTGAGTGTGCTAAGGTCACTAAAATTAATCGTATTCTAACAATTATCAATGAAAAGATTATTGAAATATCTCACTCACCGATGTTGAATATCCTCTTCAAATAAAATCACTTTTTATCTTCATCCTTCATGAACTAAATCCTTACTTCTCCTATCTAGTTGTTTGGCTAACTTTTACATTCATCTTTTGCCCCCCTTAGTATCTAGCATATTATATAAATGATTAAAAATTAAATTCTTTGTAACACAAATTGCTTTCTTAGACTCTTTACGGGCCCCTCTATATCTTTTCCAATTTTCTGAAATTTTATATCTAAATCATAAAGCTTTTTATTTTTTATCATTTCTTGCACATTTTAATTTAATCATTAACTATTTTTACTATTATGAGCTTCTCATTTTGATACTTCAAGCACATTACTATATTTCTTAATATCACTAGCTATTTTTTTCCATATAATATTAGCTTCCTCGTGCACAATCAAAATCTTAAAATCTTGAATCGTACTCTCAAAAATATTTTTGTTAGAGATTTTTAAATGTCCTCATCTAATTGTAGGACAACATTTTATTTCATTTCATATTTCACTCATTCATCTTAAAATACAAAATTAATAAGCAAAGCTCGGTATATAAACTTTCATTCAAAATAACTTTATAATCTTTGCAATTTAAACGATCTATTTTTCTTATAAGAAAATAATCAATCAGAGTTTTACTATATCCATTTTTTATAGGTGATGAAACAATCATCTCTTTTCCTAAATAAGACATTAGCAATTACAAAATCATAAGCTAGTACAAAATCTAATATGATCCTGCCAAGGTCATTCTAAATTCATAGCTACCATGAATGCTTTTAAAATCTTCTACCAATGTCCATTTAAAACTCCTCTAATAAAAAAAAATTTCTTCAAGATGTATCTTTTTTATTAATATTTTTAAGTCTTTCCAAAATAGATGTAGCATCTCTAAATCACCTAAGAGAGGTAGGCCAAATTAACATATAAAAAAACAATGCAAATAAATTTACACAAAATAGAAGCAGCATCTCTTATATCACTCAATAAAAATAAATGACAAATAAGGATTCATAAAAACAATCCCAAAGGACAGAGATTATTAATCCCATGAGCTTGGGGGACTCATGTGAATCATTAATGATTTGATGATAGAAAATCTTGTGTAATGCCATTTATGATTTGTCAAGTGTTCTCATTTGCATTAATCGTTTATGATCTAGCCACAATAGTTTATTTCTTGCTTTTCTAAGATAATTAATTTCTAAAATAAAGATGCAATGTCCTAAGGTTGACTTCCTGTTGTCAGCTAATCTAATATAATCAACATCAATGGAGAAAAAAGATTCATGTAGCCAACTCCATGCAGTGGAATAAAGGCTTGAAGTTGTTGTTGTTTTTGTTGAATTTATGAAGATTGTGCTCACAAGGTTAGCTTGAAGGTTGGACACTTAGAGATGGACTCAAGCAAGCATTCATGAAGACTCAAGTGAACATTTCAAAGACATTAGCTTACAGTGAATGTTTATAATTCATTGTAGACTGATTAAGTTAGATTTACTAAAGGCCTCAAGAATGATGAATGCAACCATTTTAGACATTGCAAAAATCATTCCATAAATTTTGGGAATTTATGTCTTAACTTTTTATTTACTATAGTTGATTCACAATTTATTAATATATTAATTTTTTCTTAATTATATTCTTAAAATTATTTATGTTCATGATCTTGATCGCTAAATATTTTACAAATTTAAATGCTCTTAAATTTTCTATTCTTTCATTTAATTTATTTAACAGGTTAATTATGATATTAAGATCTTAGTCAAGTATATTGAACTTACTGATAAAGTTGATCATTATTTCTTAACTATGCATTTTTTAGGTTAGCAAGTTTAATCCAATCATAATGTTTCATTTTTTGAATTTGTTAAATATGATTTTATTAGTTATTTATGTTTTAATTATGAATACTTACGTAATTAAACTGTACTTAAGGATTCTCGTTTTAAGTTTGAAAAAATTTGATTCACTTTGTTGTTTGAGCACATTCTAAAATATAATATGTTAAATAAATTTAGCAATTAATTTATTAAATATTTTAATATAATTATTATAGTTGCAATTACCCTGAACATGCAAAATCAAGGATGGCCACGGTATCAGCCTCTCCTAATCGCCAATTAGGACTAGTTTGCTGGTCGTCTGGTGCTTTCGGAGTTATTTGGGAAAGAGCTTTTGGGAGCATTATTTATGTTTAACTTAATTCCATTTTAAATATAAAAGTTTTAAATGCCACAATAATTTGAAAAGAAAATAAAAATAAAATCATCAGGAAAGGACTTTTCATATTACATCAGTTTTAAAGAAACATTACAGGAAAACGTAACTGTTCTTCAAGAAAGATTTTCTTGAGTTCATTTTTAATGTTATCATTTCTCTCTCAATCTCTCTAGGATTTTGTATTTTTTTTTTCAATTGAATGTCTAACAATTTACATAGAGATTGTGCAGCATTATTTTGTTAGGCAAAAACTTATAAACATCTACAAAGTGTTAGAACATTTTGATTTGGTATTTTTATTGTACTAGTGCTTGTACCAAGTCTAGAGAGGCTTGCAGATGCTTTTAGGTAAAGATGTTGGATTGGTGAGGTGCCCTTGATGGAACAAGAAGTGGTGCTCTTGCCCTTGAGTCAAGATTATATAAAGATTTCTCCAGCTACTTTTTTAGAGTGAGTTTGGCTTGTGGTAGCAACTCTCATAGTGAAATCCAAGCAAAGGGAAGGTTTAAGTGTGAATGTAGGGGATATTTAAAGTCACAATACATTATGAATCTTGAGGTGCAACTCAGTAAGAGGCGTATACAAAGTACCTTGAGGCAGTAGCCTCTTGTGGGGGAAAAGAGGTGCATGTCGCATACCAGTGAGGAGCACTTTGAGACTTTTTTAAATAGACATACTGATGCGGGAAAAAATCCGGGGGATGGGGGACCCGAGGACCTCTGCCCACAAAACCCGACCTAAAAGAAAAGGAAAGGATCTTTTACGACATAAAACGAACACTTTTATAAATTAAGACTTACAACTCTTAAAATTAAATGACTTACAAACAAAGACTCTAACAAGACACCCTAAACTTGCTTTCCAAAAGAAGAATGATACAGGTGGGATGGTCACTTGCGGAGAGACGAAAAAGGTTAGAAGCCGAGAAGAAGGGTGGAAAGAGCTCGCAAGATTTCCCAAGAGATAGAAGAAGAAGAGATGGAACAAGCTCGCAAGCTTTTCCAAGAAACCCGCAAGTTTACATTTCCAAAAATCAATCACATAACATTCTTTAAACATACACAAAACATCCCTACATATAGGCATGAGAGGGGAATAAAATAGCCACAACATTAATTTAAAAGCTTATTTAAATAGGGAATATAAAAAGCCAACAGTCAACTCCATGAAACGAAGCACCAAAGTCACGGAAAAGCCCCCACACAGCCACGGGAAAACAGCCCAGGCGAAACCCGAAGAGGCAGCCGCAAAAGCCAAGGAGGCCCGCACGGAACCGAAGCACCAAGGCACGGAAAAGGCCACTCAGCACGGGAAAACCAGCAGCCAACCGGGGAAACCAAGGAGCCAAGGCACGGGAACCAAGGAGCCATCCACGGGAATCAAAGGGACAACAAATGGGGGAATGAACCTCAATTTATGAGCTAAAAAGGCTCTCTACTAGACATTAATGAGCTGATATCTAGTAGAGGAAAGTATTTATGAGCTTGAAACATAAGAAGAGGCTCATTAATGAGCTGATTCAAGTAGAACTTACAAAATTTTCAACTCAACTTGTTTTGATCCATTCCTTGCCTACATCACATACGCTTCTATTTTCATATTATATGTGTTGGGTTTTAAGTGCTTGTCATCAAGGTGAAAGGGAAATTGGAGTACTTATAACTAAGTTCATATGAAGAAAAGAAATCATTTAACCAACTCAAGATGAATACATTAGTTTAGATAATATATAAAAAGAGATTAAAAGATAGATATTTGATGTAGAATTTTTTGGATGATGATGAAGATCCCTTGATTATTAATGATAGGTCATTGAATGATGAATAATTTATAGAGAATGAATATGGAGTTTCCCCATCACAATTACATGAGGAATATCTCAATGCTATTTTTTTAAAGGAATAGGGAATAAGAAAAGTAAAAGTCAATGATAAAGTAGTAGAAAAGGTTAATATAAACTTTTTGAGATAAAAATTATAAAAAGGACAATGCAAGCATTGGTTTAAGTAATATTCTTATTAGATTTTAATGCTTAGAGAAAAAAGAAGGTGATTGAGATTGAATATTATGAAGATTAGGAGGTTGTTTGTATAAGCAGCGATGAGTTAGGTGAGAAAGCAATCAACCATGATGGTTGATACATCTCCTAAAAATTTGTTTGATCGGCCAGAATCTCAAGGCAATATTTGAATTAGAAACTTCTAGAATTAACTCCAGTACCAACCAAACTCTGGTTTCAACAAATATAGAAGTTGAAATGAACATCTCAACGAGATGAACCCATCAACACAACAAATGATCCAATCTGACTCCAAATGAGCTACAATCAAGCACATAAAATATATTTAAAAACTTCTTAGCATTAATTAAGAGATCAAATAGTCTCCATATATTGCGTGCATATAGTCAAATCGAGCAACTAGATGAGACAAATCTACCGAGCCCAAGATCATTTAACTCTGACATCATTAAGATAGTCAAATATTTGATAAATGATCTATAATCAAGGGGATCAATATGAACCATTCGATTTAGTGCTTTAGATTATGGTAGCATTTACCAAAATGCACTCTCATAAAGGCTATAAATAAGGCTTCATTCTATACATGACGGGGAGATGGAAAAGTTGAGAGAGTTAAAGAACTCTATAGAAACTTACAACAATCACTATTGACAACCATCATTAGCAATCATCGATGCCTTTGTCAGATTTCCATCATCTAATTATTATCGTTTGGATATTAATATATATCCCTATTGTTGGATTTTAATTGTCCACTTATGAACACCTAATTTTTGTAATTCATACAGCATGAATTAAACAATTGCATTCAACTGTATGATCTCATCTTCCTCAATTATACGAAAGAGATGATTTTTATCTCTTAGTATGTACTGGATTGTGGGTCGATCCCCATGATTTTTTCCATTCTTGAATATTTTTAAGTCAAAAATTAGTCTCTTATATGTGCGTTGAATTTTTATTCAAAATTAAGATATTAAGTATACACTCTAGTGCCATAAATTTTATAGTACGTAAAAATGATAATTCGAATGAATACCCTTTATGTGATGAGAGTGTGAGCGACTTTTGAATTCAGAGTCCAAAGTCAAAATTAGTTTTTTAAGGACCTTTTTATTTGTTTATTTTAAACTTCACACTTATGTTTATCTTAGATTCCTTTCTTATTATTGAGTGAATATACGACTTTTTATGAGTTATATTAAGATTTAAAATTATTACTCTTAAAATTTTTTTAACTCATTTAATAATTTTATTTTGATGCTTATACCTAGCCTCACAAAAAGAAATTACTGTTATAACCAATTTCACAATTGTAAACCTTAGATCTAAACAAGTTGGATATCAAATCACTTAAAAAAAAGTTGAGTCTAACTTGCAGTATAATTTTGGTTTACTTTCTTGCACATTTATTTATTTGCATGATTAATTGAACGTTGTTTGGTCCCAAGTCCTGGATGAGAAAAGTGGAGGGTTGCGTTAGGTAGTCGACAGCCAGCGTAAAACTTGTCGAACAATAATGACATGAATCCTTTAAGAAATTGTGTTAATGCTAGGGCGTCCCCTGGAAGCGACGCGCTGTATGGCCTGAATACAGTGACAAGTATGCAAGGGCCGCTGCACCGGCGCCCAGGTGCAGTGTTAAATA